>NC_088408.1:97500-205000 GCF_034236695.1 Oncorhynchus nerka
AGAAAAACTAGGCAAGTCAGTTAAGAACACATTCTTATTTTCAATGACGGCCTAGGAACGTTCCGCCTCAGATTTTTATCCTTGTCAGCTCGGGGGATCCAATCTTGCAACCTTACAGTTCACTAGTCCAACGCTCTAACCACCTGATTACATTGCACTCCACGAGGAGACGACCTGTTACGCGAATGCATTAAGCCAAGGTAAATTGCTAGCTAGCATTAAACTTCTCTTATAAAAAACAATCAACGACTGTCGTTGCGCCAACGTGTACTTAACCATAAACACCAATACCTTTCTTAAAATCAATACACACAAGTATATATTTTTAAACCTGCATATTTAGCTAAAATAAATCCAGGTTAGCAGGCAATATTAACCAGGTGAAATTGTGTCACTTCTCTTGCGCTAATTGCACGCAGAGTCAGTGTCTATGCAGCAGTTTGGGCTGCCTGGCTCGTTGCCAACTAATTTGCCAGAATTTTACGTAATTATGAGAGAACATTGAAGGTTGTGCGATGTAACAGGAATATTTAGACTCATGGATGCCCTCTGTTAGATAAAATACGGAACGGAAAAAACGTTTTGTTTTCGAGGTGATAGTTTCCTAAGGCTCGTATTTCTGTGTGTTTATTATAGTTAAGTCTATGATTTGATATTTGATAGAGCAGTCTGACTGAGGGGTGGTAGGCAGCAGCAGGCTCGTAATAGTCAAAGGTATATGGTTTAGAGAGAAATAGTCGACGCGTTATAATTCCTGTAATAACTTGCGGCTGAACTTGAGAGGTTCCTTCGTTATTTGTCTTCCATAACGAATGTCTTGATCTACGTCCAATAAGGTCTGTGTTTCGTGCAGGTTAGGGTGCAGGTTAGGGTGCAGGTTAGGGTGCAGGTTAGGGTGCAGGTTAGGGTGCAGGTTAGGGTGCAGGTTTAAACTGCCTCTGCGTTCTGATACCCGTGTAGATCTCACTAGGATAAGGTAACGTTTGTCAACATATTTTCTTAAATCCACAACAAAAAATCATGATCTTGGCTTATATTTAGCCAATATTGATCAGAGTTACCTTGTCCCATCTACACAGTTGTAAAATTGTCAAGGTGGTGTAAACCTACACGAAACACAGGCCTTATTTTAAGTGAATCTAAAAATATCCTATGGAATAAATGAATGAAGGAAGCGCTGTTCAGATTTTGCTAGAAGGTGTCATGGGAATTATGACTCGCACTTTGGTCGTCAATTCTTACCATGCCTTTTATTAAAATAGGATTTCTTGCATATACATTCATCATTCATGTTATTTGAGACTAAATTGATTTTATTTATGTATTAAGTTAAAATAAAAGTGTTCATTGTTCATTCAGTATTGTTGCAATTGTCATTATTACAAAAATGTATGTGTGTGTGTGTATGAATGTATGTATATACACACACACACATTTTTGTAATAATGACAATTGCAATAATACTGAATGAACAATAAACACTTTTATCTATATCTATGGATATAAATATATCTCTCTATATATACAAATGTTTTATAAAATCGGCCGATTAATCAGTATCAGCTTTTTTTGTCCTCCAATAATCGGTATCGGTCGACCTCTAAACCCTATCGGCATTGAAAAATCATTACCGGTCGACCTCTAAACCCTATCGGCGTTGAAAAATCATTACCGGTCGACCTCTAAACCCTATCGGCGTTGAAAAATCATTACCGGTCGACCTCTAAACCCTATCGGCGTTGAAAAATCATTACCGGTCGACCTCTAAACCCTATCGGCGTTGAAAAATCATTACCGGTCGACCTCTAAACCCTACCCAGTACGCAACACTACAACTAAATATAGCTCCACAAGATGGTGATCCTGTGGTGTTACGTAGCACAAATTGTCTAGCAATAAACTTAAAGCAAGTATGCAGGATCCCCATTTTGCGTTTCCGTTCGAAAGGTGGGTGTGGTTCTCTCACCTGTCCGTTTGTCCGGTTCTCTCACCTGTCCGTTTGTCCAGTTCTCCCACCTGTCCGTCTGTCCAGTTCTCTCACCTGTCCGTCTGTCCAGTTCTCTCACCTGTCCGTCTGTCCAGTTCTCTCACCTGTCCGTCTGTCCAGTTCTCTCACCTATCCAGTTCTCTCACCTGTCCGTTTGTCCAGTTCTCTCACCTGTCCGTCTGTCCAGTTCTCCCACCTGTCCGTCTGTCCAGTTCTCCCACCTGTCCAGTTCTCCCACCTGTCCAGTTCTCCCACCTGTCCAGTTCTCCCACCTGTCCGTTTGTCCAGTTCTCCCACCTGTCCAGTTCTCCCACCTGTCCAGTTCTCCCACCTGTCCAGTTCTCCCACCTGTCCAGTTCTCCCACCTGTCCAGTTCTCCCACCTGTCCAGTTCTCCCACCTGTCCAGTTCTCCCACCTGTCCAGTTCTCCCACCTGTCCAGTTCTACCACCTGTCCAGTTCTACCACCTGTTCGTCTGTCCAGTTCTCTCACCTGTCCAGTTCTCCCACCTGTCCGTCTGTCCAGTTCTCCCACCTGTCCAGTTCTCTCACCTGTCCGTTTGTCCAGTTCTCTCACCTGTCCAGTTCTCCCACCTGTCCAGTTCTCCCACCTGTCCGTCTGTCCAGTTCTCCCACCTGTCCGTCTGTCCAGTTCTCCCACCTGTCCAGTTCTCCCACCTGTCCGTCTGTCCAGTTCTCCCACCTGTCCGTCTGTCCAGTTCTCCCACCTGTCCGTCTGTCCAGTTCTCCCACCTGTCCAGTTCTCCCACCTGTCCAGTTCTCCCACCTGTCCAGTTCTCCCACCTGTCCAGTTCTCCCACCTGTCCAGTTCTCCCACCTGTCCAGTTCTCCCACCTGTCCAGTTCTCCCACCTGTCCGTCTGTCCAGTTCTCCCACCTGTCCGTCTGTCCAGTTCTCCCACCTGTCCGTTTGTCCAGTTCTCTCACCTGTCCAGTTCTCCCACCTGTCCAGTTCTCCCACCTGTCCGTCTGTCCAGTTCTCCCACCTGTCCAGTTCTCCCACCTGTCCAGTTCTCCCACCTGTCCGTCTGTCCAGTTCTCCCACCTGTCCAGTTCTCCCACCTGTCCAGTTCTCCCACCTGTCCAGTTCTCCCACCTGTCCAGTTCTCCCAGTTCTCCCACCTGTCCAGTTCTCCCACCTGTCCAGTTCTCCCACCTGTCCACCTGTCCAGTTCTCCCACCTGTCCGTCTGTCCAGTTCTCCCACCTGTCCGTCTGTCCAGTTCTCCCACCTGTCCGTCTGTCCAGTTCTCCCACCTGTCCAGTTCTCCCACCTGTCCGTCTGTCCAGTTCTCCCACCTGTCCGTCTGTCCAGTTCTCCCACCTGTCCGTCTGTCCAGTTCTCCCACCTGTCCGTCTGTCCAGTTCTCCCACCTGTCCAGTTCTCCCACCTGTCCAGTTCTCCCACCTGTCCAGTTCTCCCAGTTCTCCCACCTGTCCAGTTCTCCCAGTTCTCCCACCTGTCCAGTTCTCCCACCTGTCCAGTTCTCCCACCTGTCCAGTTCTCCCACCTGTCCAGTTCTCCCACCTGTCCACCTGTCCAGTTCTCCCACCTGTCCAGTTCTCCCACCTGTCCGTCTGTCCAGTTCTCCCACCTGTCCAGTTCTCCCACCTGTCCGTCTGTCCAGTTCTCCCACCTGTCCGTCTGTCCAGTTCTCCCACCTGTCCGTCTGTCCAGTTCTCCCACCTGTCCGTCTGTCCAGTTCTCCCACCTGTCCAGTTCTCCCACCTGTCCGTCTGTCCAGTTCTCCCACCTGTCCGTCTGTCCAGTTCTCCCACCTGTCCGTCTGTCCAGTTCTCCCACCTGTCCAGTTCTCCCACCTGTCCAGTTCTCCCACCTGTCCAGTTCTCCCACCTGTCCAGTTCTCCCACCTGTCCGTCTGTCCAGTTCTCCCACCTGTCCAGTTCTCCCACCTGTCCAGTTCTCCCACCTGTCCAGTTCTCCCACCTGTCCAGTTCTCCCACCTGTCCAGTTCTCCCACCTGTCCAGTTCTCCCACCTGTCCAGTTCTCCCACCTGTCCAGTTCTCCCACCTGTCCGTCTGTCCAGTTCTCCCACCTGTCCAGTTCTCCCACCTGTCCAGTTCTCCCACCTGTCCGTCTGTCCAGTTCTCCCACCTATCCAGTTCTCCCACCTGTCCAGTTCTCCCACCTGTCCGTCTGTCCAGTTCTCCCACCTGTCCGTCTGTCCAGTTCTCCCACCTGTCCAGTTCTCCCGCCTGTCCAGTTCTCCCGCCTGTCCAGTTCTCCCGCCTGTCCAGTTCTCCCGCCTGTCCAGTTCTCCCGCCTGTCCAGTTCTCCCGCCTGTCCAGTTCTCCCGCCTGTCCAGTTCTCCCGCCTGTCCAGTTCTCCCACCTGTCCAGTTCTCCCACCTGTCCAGTTCTCCCACCTGTCCAGTTCTCCCACCTGTCCAGTTCTCCCACCTGTCCAGTTCTCCCGCCTGTCCAGTTCTCCCACCTGTCCGTCTGTCCAGTTCTCCCACCTGTCCAGTTCTCCCACCTGTCCAGTTCTCCCACCTGTCCGTCTGTCCAGTTCTCCCACCTGTCCGTCTGGCCAGTTCTCCCACCTGTCCAGTTCTCCCACCTGTCCAGTTCTCCCACCTGTCCAGTTCTCCCACCTGTCCAGTTCTCCCACCTGTCCGTCTGTCCAGTTCTCCCACCTGTCCGTCTGTCCAGTTCTCCCACCTGTCCAGTTCTCCCACCTGTCCAGTTCTCCCACCTGTCCGTCTGTCCAGTTCTCCCACCTGTCCGTCTGTCCAGTTCTCCCACCTGTCCGTCTGTCCAGTTCTCCCACCTGTCCGTCTGTCCAGTTCTCCCACCTGTCAGTCTGTCCAGTTCTCCCACCTGTCCAGTTCTCCCACCTGTCCAGTTCTCCCGCCTGTCCAGTTCTCCCGCCTGTCCGTCTGTCCAGTTCTCCCACCTGTCCAGTTCTCCCACCTGTCCGTCTGTCCAGTTCTCCCACCTGTCCGTCTGTCCAGTTCTCCCACCTGTCCGTCTGTCCAGTTCTCCCACCTGTCCAGTTCTCCCACCTGTCCAGTTCTCCCACCTGTCCAGTTCTCCCACCTGTCCGTCTGTCCAGTTCTCCCACCTGTCCGTCTGTCCAGTTCTCCCACCTGTCCGTCTGTCCAGTTCTCCCACCTGTCCAGTTCTCCCACCTGTCCAGTTCTCCCACCTGTCCAGTTCTCCCACCTGTCCAGTTCTCCCACCTGTCCAGTTCTCCCACCTGTCCAGTTCTCCCACCTGTCCGTCTGTCCAGTTCTCCCACCTGTCCGTCTGTCCAGTTCTCCCACCTGTCCGTTTGTCCAGTTCTCCCACCTGTCAGTCTGTCCAGTTCTCCCACCTGTCCGTCTGTCCAGTTCTCCCACCTGTCCGTCTGTCCAGTTCTCCCACCTGTCCGTCTGTCCAGTTCTCCCACCTGTCCAGTTCTCCCACCTGTCCAGTTCTCCCACCTGTCCGTCTGTCCAGTTCTCCCACCTGTCCAGTTCTCCCACCTGTCCGTCTGTCCAGTTCTCCCACCTGTCCGTTTGTCCAGTTCTCCCACCTGTCCAGTTCTCCCACCTGTCCAGTTCTCCCACCTGTCCAGTTCTCCCACCTGTCCGTCTGTCCAGTTCTCCCACCTGTCCAGTTCTCCCACCTGTCCAGTTCTCCCACCTGTCCGCCTGTCCAGTTCTCCCACCTGTCCAGTTCTCCCACCTGTCCAGTTCTCCCACCTGTCCAGTTCTCCCACCTGTCCAGTTCTCCCACCTGTCCAGTTCTCCCGCCTGTCCAGTTCTCCCACCTGTCCGCCTGTCCAGTTCTCCCGCCTGTCCGCCTGTCCAGTTCTCCCGCCTGTCCGCCTGTCCAGTTCTCCCGCCTGTCCGCCTGTCCAGTTCTCCCGCCTGTCCGCCTGTCCAGTTCTCCCGCCTGTCCAGTTCTCCCACCTGTCCAGTTCTCCCACCTGTCCAGTTCTCCCACCTGTCCAGTTCTCCCACCTGTCCGTCTGTCCAGGTGGGAAGTCCAGTTCTCCCACCTGTCCGTCTGTCCAGTTCTCCCACCTGTCCAGTTCTCCCACCTGTCCAGTTCTCCCACCTGTCCAGTTCTCCCACCTGTCCAGTTCTCCCACCTGTCCAGTTCTCCCACCTGTCCGTCTGTCCAGTTCTCCCACCTGTCCGTCTGTCCAGTTCTCCCACCTGTCCAGTTCTCCCACCTGTCCAGTTCTCCCACCTGTCCAGTTCTCCCACCTGTCCAGTTCTCCCACCTGTCCAGTTCTCCCACCTGTCCAGTTCTCCCACCTGTCCAGTTCTCCCACCTGTCCAGTTCTCCCACCTGTCCAGTTCTCCCACCTGTCCAGTTCTCCCACCTGTCCAGTTCTCCCACCTGTCCGTCTGTCCAGTTCTCCCACCTGTCCAGTTCTCCCACCTGTCCGTCTGTCCAGTTCTCCCACCTGTCCATCTGTCCAGTTCTCCCACCTGTCCAGTTCTCCCACCTGTCCAGTTCTCCCGCCTGTCCAGTTCTCCCACCTGTCCGTCTGTCCAGTTCTCCCACCTGTCCAGTTCTCCCACCTGTCCGTCTGTCCAGTTCTCCCACCTGTCCGTCTGTCCAGTTCTCCCACCTGTCCGTCTGTCCAGTTCTCCCACCTGTCCGTCTGTCCAGTTCTCCCACCTGTCCGTCTGTCCAGTTCTCCCACCTGTCCGTCTGTCCAGTTCTCCCACCTGTCCAGTTCTCCCACCTGCCCAGTTCTCCCACCTGTCCAGTTCTCCCAGCTGTCCAGTTCTCCCACCTGTCCGTCTGTCCAGTTCTCCCACCTGTCCGTCTGTCCAGTTCTCCCACCTGTCCGTCTGTCCAGTTCTCCCACCTGTCCGTCTGTCCAGTTCTCCCACCTGTCCGTCTGTCCAGTTCTCCCACCTGTCCAGTTCTCCCACCTGTCCAGTTCTCCCACCTGTCCGTCTGTCCAGTTCTCCCACCTGTCCGTCTGTCCAGTTCTCCCACCTGTCCGTCTGTCCAGTTCTCCCACCTGTCCGTTTGTCCAGTTCTCCCACCTGTCCGTTTGTCCAGTTCTCCCACCTGTCAGTCTGTCCAGTTCTCCCACCTGTCAGTCTGTCCAGTTCTCCCACCTGTCCGTCTGTCCAGTTCTCCCACCTGTCCAGTTCTCCCACCTGTCCGTCTGTCCAGTTCTCCCACCTGTCCAGTTCTCCCACCTGTCCGTCTGTCCAGTTCTCCCACCTGTCCGTTTGTCCAGTTCTCCCACCTGTCCAGTTCTCCCACCTGTCCAGTTCTCCCACCTGTCCAGTTCTCCCACCTGTCCGTCTGTCCAGTTCTCCCACCTGTCCAGTTCTCCCACCTGTCCAGTTCTCCCACCTGTCCAGTTCTCCCACCTGTCCGCCTGTCCAGTTCTCCCACCTGTCCGCCTGTCCAGTTCTCCCACCTGTCCAGTTCTCCCACCTGTCCAGTTCTCCCACCTGTCCAGTTCTCCCACCTGTCCGCCTGTCCAGTTCTCCCACCTGTCCGCCTGTCCAGTTCTCCCACCTGTCCGCCTGTCCAGTTCTCCCACCTGTCCGCCTGTCCAGTTCTCCCACCTGTCCGCCTGTCCAGTTCTCCCGCCTGTCCGGTTCTCCCACCTGTCCGCCTGTCCAGTTCTCCCGCCTGTCCAGTTCTCCCACCTGTCCAGTTCTCCCACCTGTCCAGTTGTCCAGTTCTCCCACCTGTCCAGTTCTCCCACCTGTCCAGTTCTCCCACCTGTCCGCCTGTCCAGTTCTCCCACCTGTCCGCCTGTCCAGTTCTCCCACCTGTCCGCCTGTCCAGTTCTCCCACCTGTCCGCCTGTCCAGTTCTCCCACCTGTCCGCCTGTCCAGTTCTCCCGCCTGTCCGGTTCTCCCACCTGTCCGCCTGTCCAGTTCTCCCGCCTGTCCGGTTCTCCCACCTGTCCGCCTGTCCAGTTCTCCCGCCTGTCCAGTTCTCCCACCTGTCCAGTTCTCCCACCTGTCCAGTTGTCCAGTTCTCCCACCTGTCCAGTTCTCCCACCTGTCCAGTTCTCCCACCTGTCCGCCTGTCCAGTTCTCCCACCTGTCCGCCTGTCCAGTTCTCCCACCTGTCCAGTTCTCCCACCTGTCCAGTTCTCCCACCTGTCCAGTTCTCCCACCTGTCCAGTTCTCCCACCTGTCCAGTTCTCCCACCTGTCCAGTTCTCCCACCTGTCCGTCTGTCCAGTTCTCCCACCTGTCCAGTTCTCCCACCTGTCCGTCTGTCCAGTTCTCCCACCTGTCCGTCTGTCCAGTTCTCCCACCTGTCCAGTTCTCCCACCTGTCCGTCTGTCCAGTTCTCCCACCTGTCCGTCTGTCCAGTTCTCCCACCTGTCCAGTTCTCCCACCTGTCCGTCTGTCCAGTTCTCCCACCTGTCCGTCTGTCCAGTTCTCCCACCTGTCCGTTTGTCCAGTTCTCCCACCTGTCCAGTTCTCCCATCTGTCCAGCTCTCCCACCTGTCCAGCTCTCCCACCTGTCCAGCTCTCCCACCTGTCCAGTTCTCCCACCTGTCCAGTTCTCCCACCTGTCCAGTTCTCCCACCTGTCCGTTTGTCCAGTTCTCCCACCTGTCCAGTTCTCCCACCTGTCCAGTTCTCCCACCTGTCCGTCTGTCCAGTTCTCCCACCTGTCCGTCTGTCCAGTTCTCCCACCTGTCCGTCTGTCCAGTTCTCCCACCTGTCCGTCTGTCCAGTTCTCCCACCTGTCCGTCTGTCCAGTTCTCCCACCTGTCCGTCTGTCCAGTTCTCCCACCTGTCCGTCTGTCCAGTTCTCCCACCTGTCCGTCTGTCCAGTTCTCCCACCTGTCCGTCTGTCCAGTTCTCCCACCTGTCAGTCTGTCCAGTTCTCCCACCTGTCAGTCTGTCCAGTTCTCCCACCTGTCAGTCTGTCCAGTTCTCCCACCTGTCCAGTTCTCCCACCCGTCCGTTTGTCCAGTTCTCCCACCCGTCCGTTTGTCCAGTTCTCCCACCCGTCCGTTTGTCCAGTTCTCCCACCCGTCCGTTTGTCCAGTTCTCCCACCCGTCCGTTTGTCCAGTTCTCCCACCCGTCCGTTTGTCCAGTTCTCCCACCCGTCCGTTTGTCCAGTTCTCCCACCCGTCCGTTTGTCCAGTTCTCCCACCCGTCCGTTTGTCCAGTTCTCCCACCCGTCCGTTTGTCCAGTTCTCCCACCCGTCCGTTTGTCCAGTTCTCCCACCCGTCCGTTTGTCCAGTTCTCCCACCCGTCCGTTTGTCCAGTTCTCCCACCCGTCCGTTTGTCCAGTTCTCCCACCCGTCCGTTTGTCCAGTTCTCCCACCCGTCCGTTTGTCCAGTTCTCCCACCCGTCCGTTTGTCCAGTTCTCCCACCCGTCCGTTTGTCCAGTTCTCCCACCCGTCCCAGTTCTCCCACCCGTCCGTTTGTCCAGTTCTCCCACCCGTCCGTTTGTCCAGTTCTCCCACCCGTCCGTTTGTCCAGTTCTCCCACCCGTCCGTTTGTCCAGTTCTCCCACCTGTCCGTTTGTCCAGTTCTCCCACCTGTCCGTTTGTCCAGTTCTCCCACCTGTCAGTCTGTCCAGTTCTCCCACCTGTCCAGTTCTCCCAGTTCTCCCACCTGTCCAGTTCTCCCACCTGTCTGTTTGTCCAGTTCTCCCACCTGTCCAGTTCTCCCACCTGTCCAGTTCTCCCACCTGTCCAGTTCTCCCACCTGTCCGTCTGTCCAGTTCTCCCACCTGTCCGTCTGTCCAGTTCTCCCACCTGTCCGTCTGTCCAGTTCTCCCACCTGTCCAGTTCTCCCACCTGTCCAGTTCTCCCACCTGTCCAGTTCTCCCACCTGTCCGTCTGTCCAGTTCTCCCACCTGTCCAGTTCTCCCACCTGTCCAGTTCTCCCACCTGTCCGCCTGTCCAGTTCTCCCACCTGTCCAGTTCTCCCACCTGTCCAGTTCTCCCACCTGTCCAGTTCTCCCACCTGTCCGCCTGTCCAGTTCTCCCACCTGTCCAGTTCTCCCACCTGTCCAGTTCTCCCACCTGTCCGCCTGTCCGCCTGTCCAGTTCTCCCACCTGTCCGCCTGTCCGCCTGTCCAGTTCTCCCACCTGTCCGCCTGTCCAGTTCTCCCACCTGTCCAGTTCTCCCACCTGTCCAGTTCTCCCACCTGTCCAGTTCTCCCACCTGTCCAGTTCTCCCACCTGTCCGCCTGTCCAGTTCTCCCACCTGTCCGCCTGTCCAGTTCTCCCACCTGTCCGCCTGTCCAGTTCTCCCACCTGTCCGCCTGTCCAGTTCTCCCACCTGTCCGCCTGTCCAGTTCTCCCACCTGTCCAGTTCTCCCACCTGTCCAGTTCTCCCACCTGTCCAGTTCTCCCACCTGTCCAGTTCTCCCACCTGTCCGTCTGTCCAGTTCTCCCACCTGTCCAGTTCTCCCACCTGTCCAGTTCTCCCACCTGTCCAGTTCTCCCACCTGTCCGTCTGTCCAGTTCTCCCACCTGTCCGTCTGTCCAGTTCTCCCACCTGTCCGTCTGTCCAGTTCTCCCACCTGTCCGTCTGTCCAGTTCTCCCACCTGTCCGTCTGTCCAGTTCTCCCACCTGTCCGTCTGTCCAGTTCTCCCACCTGTCCAGTTCTCCCACCTGTCCAGTTCTCCCACCTGTCCGTCTGTCCAGTTCTCCCACCTGTCCAGTTCTCCCACCTGTCCGCCTGTCCGTCTGTCCAGTTCTCCCACCTGTCCAGTTCTCCCACCTGTCCGTCTGTCTTCCCACCTGTCCAGTTCTCCCACCTGTCCGTTTGTCCAGTTCTCCCACCTGTCCAGTTCTCCCACCTGTCCGCCTGTCCAGTTCTCCCACCTGTCCGCCTGTCCAGTTCTCCCACCTGTCCGCCTGTCCAGTTCTCCCACCTGTCCGCCTGTCCAGTTCTCCCACCTGTCCAGTTCTCCCACCTGTCCAGTTCTCCCACCTGTCCAGTTCTCCCACCTGTCCGTCTGTCCAGTTCTCCCACCTGTCCGTCTGTCCAGTTCTCCCACCTGTCCAGTTCTCCCACCTGTCCAGTTCTCCCACCTGTCCAGTTCTCCCACCTGTCCGTCTGTCCAGTTCTCCCACCTGTCCGTCTGTCCAGTTCTCCCACCTGTCCGTCTGTCCAGTTCTCCCACCTGTCCGTCTGTCCAGTTCTCCCACCTGTCCGTCTGTCCAGTTCTCCCACCTGTCCGTCTGTCCAGTTCTCCCACCTGTCCGTCTGTCCAGTTCTCCCACCTGTCCGTCTGTCCAGTTCTCCCACCTGTCCAGTTCTCCCACCTGTCCGTCTGTCCAGTTCTCCCACCTGTCCAGTTCTCCCACCTGTCCGTCTGTCCAGTTCTCCCACCTGTCCAGTTCTCCCACCTGTCCGTCTGTCCAGTTCTCCCACCTGTCCGTTTGTCCAGTTCTCCCACCTGTCCGTTTGTCCAGTTCTCCCACCTGTCCAGTTCTCCCGTCTGTCCAGTTCTCCCACCTGTCCGTCTGTCCAGTTCTCCCACCTGTCCGTCTGTCCAGTTCTCCCACCTGTCCGTCTGTCCAGTTCTCCCACCTGTCCGTCTGTCCAGTTCTCCCACCTGTCCGTCTGTCCAGTTCTCCCACCTGTCCGTTTGTCCAGTTCTCCCACCTGTCCAGTTCTCCCACCTGTCCAGTTCTCCCACCTGTCCGTCTGTCCAGTTCTCCCACCTGTCCGTCTGTCCAGTTCTCCCACCTGTCCAGTTCTCCAACCTGTCCAGTTCTCCCACCTGTCCGTTTGTCCAGTTCTCCCACCTGTCCAGTTCTCCAACCTGTCCAGTTCTCCCACCCGTCCGTTTGTCCAGTTCTCCCACCTGTCCGTTTGTCCAGTTCTCCCACCTGTCCGTTTGTCCAGTTCTCCCACCTGTCCGTCTGTCCAGTTCTCCCACCTGTCCAGTTCTCCCACCTGTCTGTTTGTCCAGTTCTCCCACCTGTCCAGTTCTCCCACCCGTCCGTCTGTCCAGTTCTCCCACCTGTCCGTTTGTCCAGTTCTCCCACCCGTCCGGTTCTCCCACCCGTCCGTTTGTCCAGTTCTCCCACCCGTCCGTTTGTCCAGTTCTCCCACCCGTCCAGTTCTCCCACCCGTCCAGTTCTCCCACCCGTCCAGTTCTCCCACCCGTCCAGTTCTCCCACCTGTCCGTTTGTCCAGTTCTCCCACCTGTCCGTTTGTCCAGTTCTCCCACCTGTCCGTTTGTCCAGTTCTCCCACCTGTCCAGTTTCCAACCTGTCCAGTTCTCCCACCTGTCCAGTTCTCCCACCTGTCCGTTTGTCCAGTTCTCCCACCTGTCCGTTTGTCCAGTTCTCCCACCTGTCCGTTTGTCCAGTTCTCCCACCTGTCCGTTTGTCCAGTTCTCCCACCTGTCCGTTTGTCCAGTTCTCCCACCTGTCCGTTTGTCCAGTTCTCCCACCTGTCCGTTTGTCCAGTTCTCCCACCTGTCCGTTTGTCCAGTTCTCCCACCTGTCCGTTTGTCCAGTTCTCCCACCTGTCCGTTTGTCCAGTTCTCCCACCTGTCCGTTTGTCCAGTTCTCCCACCTGTCCGTTTGTCCAGTTCTCCCACCTGTCCGTTTGTCCAGTTCTCCCACCTGTCCGTTTGTCCAGTTCTCCCACCTGTCCGTTTGTCCAGTTCTCCCACCTGTCCGTTTGTCCAGTTCTCCCACCTGTCCGTTTGTCCAGTTCTCCCACCTGTCCGTTTGTCCAGTTCTCCCACCTGTCCGTTTGTCCAGTTCTCCCACCTGTCCGTTTGTCCAGTTCTCCCACCTGTCCGTTTGTCCAGTTCTCCCACCTGTCCGTTTGTCCAGTTCTCCCACCTGTCCGTTTGTCCAGTTCTCTCACCTGTCCGTTTGTCCAGTTCTCTCACCTGTCTGTTTGTCCAGTTCTCTCACCTGTCTGTTTGTCCAGTTCTCTCAGCATGGTGTAAACACAGTGGTCATAGAAGTCCTGTAGACTCTCGTTGCAGCGACCAATCAAAGCTTTGACCACACCCCTCAGCTCCTTCCCCGCAAGGCAGTATGGGTAATCTAAGAGAGAGAGGAGTGAGAAGGGTTAGAATGGTACTAAATGGTTAGAATGGGACTGACGACCACTTAGAGGTTGAGTTGTGGTTGTTGTAAAAATCAAAAGAAAATTGCATGTCACATGCCTCGTCAACAACAGGTGAAATGCTTACTTACAGGCCCTTACAAGCCCAGAGAGAATTACACCCCTGTGCGTGTAATAACAACACACTAGTGCCAGTAGTTTAAAACAGACAGCTCGGTGCATTCAGCATGTCAACACTTCTCATAAATACAAGTAGGGATGAAGTCATTCTCTCCTCCACTTTGAGCCAGGAGAGATTGACATGCATATTATTAATATTAGCTCTCTGTGTACATCCAAGGGCCAGCTGTGCTGCCCTGTTCTGAGCCATTTAACTTTTTGAGGCACCTGACCACACGACTGAACAGTGGTCCAGGTGAGACAACACTAGGGTCTGTAGGACCTGCCTTGTTGATAGTGTTGTTAAGAAGGTAGAAACTAGGGCCTGTAGGACCTGCCTTGTTGATAGTGCTGTTAAGGTAGAAACTAGGGCCTGTAGGACCTGCCTTGTTGATAGTGTTGTTAAGAAGGTAGAAACTAGGGCCTGTAGGACCTGCCTTGTTGATAGTGCTGTTAAGGTAGAAACTAGGGCCTGTAGGACCTGCCTTGTTGATAGTGCTGTTAAGAATGTAGAAACTAGGGCCTGTAGGACCTGCCTTGTTGATAGTGTTGTTAAGAAGGTAGAAACTAGGGCCTGTAGGACCTGCCCTGTTGATAGTGTTGTTAAGGTAGAAACTAGGGCCTGTAGGACCTGCCTTGTTGATAGTGCTGTTAAGAAGGTAGAAACTAGGGCCTGTAGGACCTGCCTTGTTGATAGTGCTGTTAAGAAGGTAGAAACTAGGACCTGCCTTGTTGATAGTGTTGTAAGAAGGTAGAAACTAGGGCCTGTAGGACCTGCCTTGTTGATAGTGCTGTTAAGAAGGTAGAAACTAGGGCCTGTAGGACCTGCCTTGTTGATAGTGTTGTTAAGAAGGTAGAAACTAGGACCTACCTTGTTTCTACCTTAACAACACTATCAACTAGTGCTTTATTAGAAAGACAGACAGACTTCTCTCCATCTTAGCTACTACTGCATTAATACTTTTTGACCGTGACAGTTTACAATCTAGTGTTACTCCAAGAAGTTTAGTCATCTCAACTCACTCAATTTCCACATTTATTACAAGATTTAGTTGAGGTTTAGGGTTTAGTGGGTGTTTTGTTCCAAATACAATGCTTTTATAAATATTTAGGCCTAACTAGTTTTTTTTATTTCACCTTTATTTAACCAGGTAGGCTAGTTGAGAACACCTTTATTTAACCAGGTAGGCTAGTTGAGAACACCTTTATTTAACCAGGTAGGCCAGTTGAGAACAAGTTCTCATTTGCAACTGCGATCTGGCCAAGATAAAGCAAAGCGACACAAACAGAGTTAAACGTGGAAGAAACAAACATAGTCAATGATAGAAAATCTATAGACAGCCTGTGCAAATGTCCCTTGCCACCCACTCTGAAACTAACTGCAGCTCTTGAGTGTTGCAGTCATTTCAGTCGCTGTAGTAGCTGACGTGTATAGTGTTGAGTGTTGCAGTCATTTCAGTCGCTGTAGTAGCTGACGTGTATAGTGTTGAGTGTTGCAGTCATTTCAGTCGCTGTAGTAGCTGACGTGTATAGTGTTGCAGTCATTTCAGTCGCTGTAGTAGCTGACGTGTATAGTGTTGCAGTCATTTCAGTCGCTGTAGTAGCTGACGTGTATAGTGTTGAGTGTTGCAGTCATTTCAGTCGCTGTAGTAGCTGACGTGTATAGTGTTGAGTGTTGCAGTCATTTCAGTCGCTGTAGTAGCTGACGTGTATAGTGTTGCAGTCATTTCAGTTGCTGTAGTAGCTGACGTGTATAGTGTTGAGTGTTGCAGTCATTTCAGTCGCTGTAGTAGCTGACGTGTATAGTGTTGAGTGTTGCAGTCATTTCAGTCGCTGTAGTAGCTGACGTGTATAGTGTTGAGTGTTGCAGTCATTTCAGTCGCTGTAGTAGCTGCCGTGTATAGTGTTGAGTGTTGCAGTCATTTCAGTCGCTGTAGTAGCTGACGTGTATAGTGTTGAGTGTTGCAGTCATTTCAGTCGCTGTAGTAGCTGACGTGTATAGTGTTGAGTGTTGCAGTCATTTCAGTCGCTGTAGTAGCTGACGTGTATAGTGTTGAGTCATCAGCATACATGGACACTCTGGCTTTACTCAAAGTTAGTGGCATGTCGTTAGTAAAAATTGAAAAAAGGGCCTAGACAGCTGCCCTGGGGAATTCCTGATTCTACCTGGATTATGTTGGAGAGGCTTCCATTAAAGAACACCCTCTGTGTTCTGTTAGACAAGTAACTCTTTATCCACATTATAGCAGGGGGTGTAAAGCCATAACACCCTCTGTGTTCTGTTAGACAGGTAACTCTTTATCCACATTATAGCAGGGGGTGTAAAGCCATAACACCCTCTGTGTTCTGTTAGACAGGTAACTCTTTATCAACATTATAGCAGGGGGTGTAAAGCCATAACACCCTCTGTGTTCTGTTAGACAGGTAACTCTTTATCAACATTATAGCAGGGGGTGTAAAGCCATAACACCCTCTGTGTTCTGTTAGACAGGTAACTCTTTATCCACATTATAGCAGGGGGTGTAAAGCCATAACACCCTCTGTGTTCTGTTAGACAGGTAACTCTTTATCAACATTATAGCAGGGGGTGTAAAGCCATAACACCCTCTGTGTTCTATTAGACAGGTAACTCTTTATCCACATTATAGCAGGGGGTGTAAAGCCATAACACCCTCTGTGTTCTGTTAGACAGGTAACTCTTTATCAACATTATAGCAGGGGGTGTAAAGCCATAACACCCTATGTGTTCTGTTAGACAGGTAACTCTTCATCCACATTATAGCAGGGGGTGTAAAGCCATAACACCCTCTGTGTTCTATTAGACAGGTAACTCTTTATCCACATTATAGCAGGGGGTGTAAAGCCATAACACCCTCTGTGTTCTGTTAGACAGGTAACTCTTTATCCACATTATAGCAGGGGGTGTAAAGCCATAACACATACGTTTTTCCAGCAACAGACTGATTAATAATGTCAAAAGCTGCACTGAAGTCTAACAAGACAGCCCCCACAATCATTTCATCAATCATTTGTGTAAGTGCTGTGCTTGTTGACTGTCTCTTCCCTGTAAGTGCTGTGCTTGTTGACTGTCTCTTCCCTATAAGTGCTGTGCTTGTTGACTGTCTCTTCCCTGTAAGTGCTGTGCTTGTTGACTGTCTCTTCCCTGTAAGTGCTGTGCTTGTTGACTGTCTCTTCCCTATAAGTGCTGTGCTTGTTGACTGTCTCTTCTCTATAAGTGCTGTGCTTGTTGACTGTCTCTTCCCTATAAGTGCTGTGCTTGTTGACTGTCTCTTCCCTATAAGTGCTGTGCTTGTTGACTGTCTCTTCCCTATAAGTGCTGTGCTTGTTGACTGTCTCTTCCCTGTAAGTGCTGTGCTTGTTGACTGTCTCTTCCCTATAAGTGCTGTGCTTGTTGACTGTCTCTTCCCTGTAAGTGCTGTGCTTGTTGACTGTCTCTTCCCTATAAGTGCTGTGCTTGTTGACTGTCTCTTCTCTATAAGTGCTGTGCTTGTTGACTGTCTCTTCCCTATAAGTGCTGTGCTTGTTGACTGTCTCTTCTCTATAAGTGCTGTGCTTGTTGACTGTCTCTTCCCTGTAAGTGCTGTGCTTGTTGACTGTCTCTTCCCTATAAGTGCTGTGCTTGTTGACTGTCTCTTCCCTGTAAGTGCTGTGCTTGTTGACTGTCTCTTCCCTGTAAGTGCTGTGCTTGTTGACTGTCTCTTCCCTATAAGTGCTGTGCTTGTTGACTGTCTCTTCTCTATAAGTGCTGTGCTTGTTGACTGTCTCTTCCCTGTAAGTGCTGTGCTTGTTGACTGTCTCTTCCCTGTAAGTGTTGTGCTTGTTGACTGTCTCTTCCCTGTAAGTGCTGTGCTTGTTGACTGTCTCTTCCCTATAAGTGCTGTGCTTGTTGACTGTCTCTTCCCTATAAGTGCTGTGCTTGTTGACTGTCTCTTCCCTATAAGTGCTGTGCTTGTTGACTGTCTCTTCCCTATAAGTGCTGTGCTTGTTGACTGTCTCTTCCCTGTAAGTGCTGTGCTTGTTGACTGTCTCTTCCCTGTAAGTGCTGTGCTTGTTGACTGTCTCTTCCCTGTAAGTGCTGTGCTTGTTGACTGTCTCTTCCCTGTAAGTGCTGTGCTTGTTGACTGTCTCTTCCCTGTAAGTGCTGTGCTTGTTGACTGTCTCTTCCCTGTAAGCGCGCTGAAAGTCTGTTGTCAATTTGTTCACTGTGAAATAGCATTGTATCTGGTCAAATATCGTCTGCTTTTATCCGCAGTAATTTTTCATCCAGCTTGTCAGACCCCGGTGGCTTGTCATTGTTGGGGCGGCAGGGTAGCCTAGTGGTTAGAGCGTTGGACTAGTAACCGAAAGGTTGCAAGTTCGAATCCCCGAGCTGACAAGGTACAAATCTGTCGTTCTGCCCCTGAACAGGCAGTTAACCCACTGTTCCCAGGCCGTCATTGAAAATAAGAATGTGTTCTTAACTGACTTGCCTGGTTAAATAAAGATTAAATAAAGGTGTAAAAAAAATATATATAATAATAATAATAGGCCAAATCGGTGTCCAAAAATACTGATTTCCGATTGTTATGAAAACTTGAAAATCGGCCCTAATTAAATCGGTCAACCTCTAGTTAGAACAGTCGGAAGCAGCCTTGTTATGTCCTGTACTCGTGTGTAGCACAGTGTTTTTGCCTTGGGGGCCGAGATGTTTCTTACCATAGAGCTGCCTATGATGACAGCTGGTGATGTTGAATGGGCCGGTGTCTCAGGCAGCTTCACGGTCTGATGAGGCTGGGAGCTCTGAGGATCTGAACTCGAGGTAGAAGCCACAAGAGAGGGAGACAGAATCGAGGACGAAGACGCAGGTACCTCTGGATGCAGGGCGGCAAAGCTGTTTCTGTTCCGTGTCAGTTCCGGGCTCAACATCACCATGGAGACACCCTTTGTCAGAGAACACCTTCTTCGACTTCCACGGCGAGTGACGTACCTCCATGGGTGGTTAGGTCGAGATCAGCTTTGTTCTCCAGGGAAGGGGGAGACCCCTTCAGGGATGGAACCCAGCCCAGCCAATTTGGTTGCATATGCAACGAGATATTTCACTGTGCGACCATACATTTTATTTTGGGAGAACTGTGCGACAAGGAAAAAACAATCTCCCAGATTGTAGTAATGATAAGACTTTGCTGTACCGTTGTTTCAGAGAAACAGGGCAGTGCAGATTCTTTAGCGTTATGGGTTGGACCATTATCACAGCTTCTAGCCCAACTGGGTCTAAAGACCCATATTACCAGAGCAGTATTTTTTAATCTTCCTACAGCGAATCACCGTATTTTACATTGAGAAACCAGTCTAAACTACTCATGCATCGACGTCGTCGACAATTTCTTTACACTTTGTTCCTATGTGTTACCTAATTGGCTAGCTAGCTAACAACATGGTAACTTCAACAGTATATCCAACCATTAGGGGGCACATTAAAAAAAGGGATCACTTTTCAGGAGATCAATGAATGAATGACAGTGTACAATTTTCAATGAAATGCAAGATAAGATAAGATAAGTCTACAAGATAAGATAAGATAAGTCTACAAGATAAGATAAGATAAGATAAGATAAGATAAGATAAGATAAGTCTACAAGATAAGATAAGATAAGTCTACAAGATAAGATAAGATAAGTCTACAAGATAAGATAAGATAAGATAAGATAAGTCTACAAGATAAGATAAGATAAGTCTACAAGATAAGATAAGATAAGTCTACAAGATAAGATAAGATAAGTCTACAAGATAAGATAAGATAAGTCTACAAGATAAGATAAGATAAGTCTACAAGATAAGATAAGATAAGATAAGTCTACAAGATAAGATAAGATAAGATAAGTCTACAAGATAAGATAAGATAAGTCTACAAGATAAGATAAGATAAGATAAGATAAGTCTACAAGATAAGATAAGTCTACAAGATAAGATAAGATAAGTCTAAAAACTTTTTATGAAATGCATCTCAATAGTAAAATAGTGCTTCTACAATGTAGAAACCTACGATTCCACAAATGACACATTTCAATGAGGTATTCATAACCTTTTAGCTTTTTATAATAAATAAATGTATTTGTGTCACATATTAGTTTCTAGCTTCACAAGAGTGGCGCAGCGGTCTGAGACGCTGCTTCCTAGAGGCGTCACTACAGACCCTGGTTCCATTCCAGGCTGTATCACAACCGGCCCAATATAAGCTGCATTTCAATTGATTAAAGAAATTATATTTTCTGGTGCTCTTAGATTTCATGTGGTGCTCCTAACAGACCACTAGTGTTCCAATGATTTTCTTCAAATTTAGAGCCCTGGTTTTGGTGGTGGTTACTGACCGTGTGTGTAGCTGCTGAGGGTGGGATCAGTCTCCGGAGCAGCCAGGGCGTGGTTTAGGTATCCTGCCAGGTCTTTGACCCACACTGACGGGTTGTCAGGGAACAGAGTCTGGCTCCGGTCCAACTGCTGCTTCAGCTCCCCCACGTCCATCTGGAACAGGAAGTACCATACATAATACAACCTAACCCACGTCCATCTGGAACAGGAAGTACCATACATAATACAACCTAACCCACGTCCATCTGGAACAGAACAGGAAGTACCATAGATAATACAACCTAACCCACGTCCATCTGGAACAGAACAGGAAGTACCATACATAATACTACCTAACCCACGTCCATCTGGAACAGAACAGGAATTACCATACATAATACTACCTAACCCACGTCCAGTCAATTGAATGAGGTCTAACGTTCTCTTGAAGCTACATTTCGTAATGTACAGTCTACTAAAATAGTAAGGCTAGCAGCTACCACAATAACCATGTAAAATATGTTATATCTAGCATGTTATCTATTATCTATCTTATCTAGCATGTTGAAGGATTCAAGTGAGACACTTTCTGGCAACAGTCACTACTGATATCAACCATCAACTTATTGATTACCATTAGTGTAATTAGTGTTCAACATGAAATATCCTTCACACGGTGAGGAGGGAGAGGGGTGGTGCTCTAGAAGGCAGGGGAGGGGCCATACTGACACGGTGAGGAGGGAGAGGGGTGGTGCTCTAGAAGGCAGGGGAGGGGTCATACTGACACAGTGAGGAGGGACACAGTGAGGAGGGAGAGGGGTGGTGCTCTAGAAGGCAGGGGAGGGGTCACAGTGAGGGAGAGGGGTGGTGCTCTAGAAGGCAGGGGAGGGGTCATACTGACACAGTGAGGAGGGAGAGGGGTGGTGCTCTAGAAGGCGGGGAGGGGCCATACTGACACAGTGAGGAGGGAGAGGGGTGGTGCTCTAGAAGGCAGGGGAGGGGCCATACTGACACAGTGAGGAGGGAGAGGGGTGGTGCTCTAGAAGGCGGGGAGGGGCCATACTGACACGGTGAGGAGGGAGAGGGGTGGTGCTCTAGAAGGCAGGGGAGGGGCCATACTGACACAGTGAGGAGGGAGAGGGGTGGTGCTCTATAAGGCAGGGGAGGGGCCATACTGACACAGTGAGGAGGGGTGGTGCTCTAGAAGGCAGGGAGGGGCCATACTGACACGGTGAGGAGGGAGAGGGGTGGCGCTCTAGAAGGCAGGGGAGGGGCCATACTGACACGGTGAGGAGGGAGAGGGTGGCGCTCTAGAAGGCAGGGGAGGGGCCATACTGACACGGTGAGGAGGGGAGAGGGTGGTGCTCTAGAAGGCAGGGGAGGGGCCATACTGACACGGTGATGAGGGAGAGGGGTGGTGCTCTAGAAGGCAGGGGAGGGGCCATACTGACACGGTGAGGAGGGAGAGGGGTGGTGCTCTAGAAGGCAGGGGAGGGGCCATACTGACACGGTGAGGAGGGAGAGGGTGGTGCTCTAGAAGGCAGGGGAGGGGCCATACTGACACAGTGAGGAGGGAGAGGGGTGGTGCTCTAGAAGGCGGGGGAGGGGCCGTACTGACACGGTGAGGGGTGGTGCTCTAGAAGGCAGGGGAGGGGCCATACTGACACAGTGAGGAGGGAGAGGGGTGGTGCTCTAGAAGGCAGGGGAGGGGCCATACTGACACAGTGAGGAGGGAGAGGGGTGGTGCTCTAGAAGGCAGGGGAGGGGCCATACTGACACAGTGAGGAGGGAGAGGGGTGGTGCTCTAGAAGGCAGGGGAGGGGTCATACTGACACAGTGAGGAGGGAGAGGGGTGGTGCTCTAGAAGGCGGGGGAGGGGCCATACTGACACAGTGAGGAGGGAGAGGGGTGGTGCTCTAGAAGGCAGGGGAGGGGCCATACTGACACAGTGAGGAGGGAGAGGGGTGGTGCTCTAGAAGGCAGGGGAGGGGTCATACTGACACAGTGAGGAGGGAGAGGGGTGGTGCTCTAGAAGGCGGGGGAGGGGCCATACTGACACAGTGAGGAGGGAGAGGGGTGGTGCTCTAGAAGGCAGGGGAGGGGTCATACTGACACAGTGAGGAGGGAGAGGGGTGGTGCTCTAGAAGGCAGGGGAGGGGTCATACTGACACAGTGAGGAGGGAGAGGGGTGGTGCTCTAGAAGGCAGGGGAGGGGCCATACTGACACAGTGAGGAGGGAGAGGGGTGGTGCTCTAGAAGGCGGGGGAGGGGCCATACTGACACGGTGAGGAGGGAGACACGAGAGACAGCAACCAACCAAGTTCTCTAGCGCTATAGTAGACTAATAGGTTACTTATCATATATGATTACGTAGTACCTGTGTTGAATGCATTAACCTGGGGGAGAAACGAGTTAAGCTAGCGAATATAGCTAGGCTAATTGAGGCTGCATGTGCTCCCTCATCCTACACTTAACAATTCCAACAACTCCATTCAGAATATCACGTTGCAGCCGACCTGTTGGCTCTTGGTCGTTGTGGCCTATCCTTCTCCTTTTAATTCCATCTTCCATTGATCAGATATCTCCTAACTCTCGCCACACATGGAGGGAGGACTTATGACTGTAGCCTATTGCCACTGACTGGCCAACAACAAGGTCACCGGGTCTCGGGTACAGGTGGATCCAGACCCCTTCGGGTCTCGGGTACAGGTGGATCCAGACCCCTCGGGTCACCGGGACTCGGGTACAGGTGGATCCGGACCCCCTCAGATCACCGGGACTCGGGTACAGGTGGATCCAGACCCCTCGGGTCACCGGGACTCGGGTACAGGTGGATCCGGACCCCCTCGGGTCACCGGGACTCGGGTACAGGTGGATCCGGACCCCCTCGGGTCACCGGGACTCGGGTACAGGTGGATCCAGACCCCCTCGGGTCACCGGGTCTCGGGTACAGGTGGATCCAGACCCCCTCGGGTCACCGGGTCTCGGGTACAGGTGGATCCAGACCCCCTCGGGTCACCGGGTCTCGGGTACAGGTGGATCCAGACCCCCTCGGGTCACCGGGTCTCGGGTACAGGTGGATCCAGACCCCCTCGGGTCACCGGGTCTCGGGTACAGGTGGATCCAGACCCCCTCGGGTCCCCGGGTCTCGGGTACAGGTGGATCCAGACCCCCTCGGGTCCCCGGGTCTCGGGTACAGGTGGATCCAGACCCCCTCGGGTCCCCGGGTCTCGGGTACAGGTGGATCCAGACCCCCTCGGGTCCCCGGGTCTCGGGTACAGGTGGATCCAGACCCCTCGGGTCCCCGGGTCTCGGGTACAGGTGGATCCAGACCCCTCGGGTCACCGGGTCTCGGGTACAGGTGGATCCAGACCCCTCGGGTCCCCGGGTCTCGGGTACAGGTGGATCCAGACCCCTCGGGTCACCGGGTCTCGGGTACAGGTGGATCCAGACCCCCTCGGGTCACCGGGTCTCGGGTACAGGTGGATCCAGACCCCCTCGGGTCACCGGGTCTCGGGTACAGGTGGATCCAGACCCCTTCGGGTCACCGGGTCTCGGGTACAGGTGGATCCGGACCCCCTCGGGTCACCGGGTCTCGGGTACAGGTGGATCCGGACCCCCTCGGGTCACCGGGTCTCGGGTACAGGTGGATCCGGACCCCCTCGGGTCACCGGGTCTCGGGTACAGGTGGATCCGGACCCCCTCGGGTCACCGGGTCTCGGGTACAGGTGGACCCGGACCCCCTCGGGTCACCGGGTCTCGGGTACAGGTGGACCCAGACCCCCTCGGGTCCCCGGGTCTCGGGTACAGGTGGATCCGGACCCCCTCGGGTCACCGGGTCTCGGGTACAGGTGGATCCGGACCCCCTCGGGTCACCGGGTCTCGGGTACAGGTGGACCCATGAAGACCTCTAATATCAATACATTTGTATAAATGACCAAAGTCACGATAGGATTGCCATATCGCTTCTGTTAATTATCCTGAAGATTCCAGTAACTTTGGTAAATTACCAGTAGCAACCCTATACCTGAGACTGAGTCCTGGAGCACCATGACACTGAAACAGTATGGAAACAAGCGTATGATGTTGTGCAAAACAGTGAGATTATTTAATGCGACTTTCGCCCCTAGATTGGTCTAATACAGTCACTCCTCCGTGTGTGTGTGTGTACCTTGTGTTGCGGACATGTGTGTAAGTTGCTGGTGTGTACGTGTGTGTGGCTCACAGCTTTGAATGCATCCTCCAGGTTCTTGTGTGTGTTGTGTGTCTGTGTAGAGGCAGGGGGAAGCTTGGCCTTCTGTTTGCCCGCTGAAGGCTTCTTGTTGCTGGGCTCGGCTGGAGGAACCTGCTCCTTGTTATGCTTCTTCCCCATCTTCTCAAAAGCCTCGAACAATGTCCCCGATGTCACCAGGGGAGCTGCAACAACAGGTCAGAGAGAGAAAGACAGAAATGGAGAGAGGAGAGAGAGAAAGACAGATGGAGAGAGGAGAGAGAGAAAGACAGATGGAGAGAGGAGAGAGAAAGACAGATGGAGAGAGGAGAGAGAAAGACAGATGGAGAGAACGTTTATAGCTCAGACCTTCAGTGTTATGTTGCAAAATGAGGCAAAGACTCCTTCAGGCTGCCTCGATCTGCCTCCCTCCAGTCCGTCAGTGTAAAGCTTAGTTTGACCATGTATAGATTAGGGTTGTCAAGATACAAGGCAGAGGTCTCCAGTGCGTAATCACATAAACAAGGAATCCCACATCTCCCACCCTTCAAAGCAACCGTGTCTGAGGAGCTGTGCGCTCGGAGTGACGTGCTGAAAGATACATTTTTAGAAGCGCAGGCATAGAAGTTGGTCTAATTTGACAGAAAGTCTACTACAAAGTGTGACTGTCCTTATGTTCCTTGGCTATTTACAGTATCTTCACACGCCAGGTTGCTCAACTGCTAGTGAAGAGACCGGGAGAATCTCATCCCTCAGACAGACAGACATGCCAATCCCAATACTAACAGCCCGACTCTTAAAGGGGCAGCTGAACATGTATCTCACCTAAATGACTCATATTTAAGGGTACATTGTAATTGATTGAGCAAAATGTTTACCCATAAACTTAGTCGTTTCTTATCATAAAAGTACTCTTCAAATCATTTGGCCTGTGCTCCTAAATTTCTCAACTAAAAGTCCTTGTAAATAAATAAAAAAATGTCAAAAAATAAAAACAGAATGTTGACTTCGATACCAGGTTCAGTATCACGACACTCGATAACAAGGCAAAGAAAAAGATCACTTGAGCCAGACAAACTCAACTTACTGCTCTGTCCAATCGTTGGGCATCTTTTGAGTTCAAGATCAATACATTTTAAATGTTTTAGGGTCAATTCTTCTGGAACAGTCATGTATGCATTGATGCATCAATTACAATTTGACTCTTACGTAGTAAAAACACAGAAAGGTAAGAATTTATTTGAATGGTAAATCTCTTGATAAACCAAAATGTACTGTAAGCCTACTGTCATGACGCTACCTGGGGGTAAGTTTATGACAGTAATAAATACCTCTTCCCCCCTTTTTCCACTCTCTACCCTACTGATGTTACATTTGCAAACCCCTTGGTTAACATAGAGATTCTGGGAACATCAGAAGGTGGGGGGAAATGAACTATATTCTGGTAATCCGACCAATTGAACATATGCGGTTGTACTTAATGAATATGATGTCAGTTCGGTTGTCATCTGAGACATTCTCATCAATGAGACGATGACATAAACTCTACAGTGGAAAGTCTACACATCAGAGTTATCGGATTCACATGGAATTGTTGTTCAATTTAAATGTTTGAATATGAAATTATTCGTGATGGGATGAAATGTGATTTTAGCTTCTAAAATGTGGGATTTGGGTTTTCATAAGGTTAGGGCTCTGCTCAATCAGTGGCCCGCCCCTGTGAAGGGACATGGGCTATAAAACTTTTCAAACACTATATATTTTATCCTATATAATATTATTTTGTGGTGCCCCGACTCTAGTTAATTACATTTACATGATTAGCTCAATCAGGTAATATTAATTACAGAGAAATTATTTTATAGAATAGCATGTCATATCACTTAATCCGGCATAGCCAAAGACACGACACTATTCACAATTAAGGTGAATGCAAGTGACTCGTTTCAGGAAATTCGGTGTGTCACGCGTCACTACTTCACAGGAGAGGCATTTGTTGGCAGAAATACCGTCGGTAACATGTTAACTTTCATGTGCCTTAATAAATTGTATACCATCTGTAAATACAAAATAAAGTTGTGAAATTACAAGCCTAGTTGGTTTAGCCACAGAGAAAGACCGGAACGTTCCTGCTCTCCATGATTGGCTGAGATAATGGATGGGCTGGACATGAGGAGAGGGGATTGGTCTGCCACGTAGCACGTGTCCGTCTATAACATGAGCTGCTCAATATGTAATTCTATTTCATATGTATATGGTCATTCTTTCTAATGTGGCTTAATAAAGAACTGAAAAGTGTTGCTCTCCACTTTCTGAAGGACCGAGTTTTGAAATTAGTGGAATCCGAGTACGATAGCTAAGGAGATGAAGAAAATTCTGGCGTTTGATTGCGGAGAGTCGAAAAGAGAACACAGAAAGCTGTTGTAATCCAGAGATCGGTGTTTTATACATCTTCAAACTAAGGGTAACCATGGCATCCGTGACAGAGGGAGAAGTGTTTACCCATGTACACGAGTAAGAGTCTAGGCTAGCTACATTTTCAGATATACGTTCCGAATTTAGTCAGAAAGTCATTTCCATTGCAAGCTAAAGTGTACTGTTAGCTCGCTAACATGTATGATCTGTGTAGTAATATTACTCATGTCTCAGAGCCATGAGTCACTAGTTAAAGCCCAATGTTAGCTAGCTTTAGCTACAAATTCATGCAGGGTAGTAACAAATTGGGATTAAGGTTAATTGGCTATCAGACTGTTAAACAGCCACCATTGAGTGGCTGCTGCCAACACACTGTCATTGACACTGACCCAACTCCAGCCACTTTAATAATGGGAATTGATGGGAAATGTAAATATATATCACTAGCCACTTTAAACAATGCTACCTTATATAATGTTACTTACCCTACATTATTCATCTCATATGCATACGTATATACTGTACTCTACATCATCGACTGCATCCTTATGTAATACATGTATCACTAGCCACTTTAACTATGCCACTTTGTTTACTTTGTCTACATACTCATCTCATATGTATATACTGTACTCGATACCATCTACTGTATGCTGCTCTGTACCATCACTCATTCATATATCCTTATGTACATATTCTTTATCCCCTTACACTGTGTATAAGACAGTAGTTTTAGAATTGTTAGTTAGATTACTTGTTGGTTATCACTGCATTGTCGGAACTAGAAGCACAAGCATTTCATTACACTCGCACTAACATCTGCTAACCATGTGTATGTGACAAATAAAATTTGATTTGATTTGAATTGTTTAGCTAGTTTACTACGCAAGTAAACATTTCAGTGTACCGTTTACACCTTCTGTATCCTGTGCATGTGACAAAGAAACATTGACTGTATTTGATAGGGTGTGTGTTAACCAGAGAAGGTAATGTGAAGAACAACATGACCTGCACCAAATTCAAATTAGAATACAACGTTGGTCTCTGTGTCCAAGTTCTACAATTCTCCGGTAGAATGCCCTGCTTTCACTTCGTCACTCACTTTTTACAACCATCAGCTATTTTATGTAATCAGCTCACCATTAACTTGTAAATAAGGATTTGTGTGAGTTTATTTCCCTGTAATAATGAATACAAATGAGCTAAAGTTAAGACATCAGCTATATATGATGTCATTATATGAACTGCTGGGCTAGCCAGCTAACTAAACCTTAGCTAGCTAACAAGCTAGAAACAAACCAAAACATTGTTTAGAAAGTTACTTTTTGCTGCCTGGTTTGCTAGATTGACATATACGGAAATCATTTTTAAAACGGAGGGGTTTATCGGTGTTAAAATCCACCAGATCTGCTATTTTGGACATCCAGGTTGCTAATGTCATGGAGCCTGTAGTTTGTGTTTCTATTTTTCACAACGAGAAGACGTCGTCACTACAAAGAATGCTGAGTTGCATCCAAAGAACACCATACCTACTGTGAAGCATGGGGGTGGAAACATCATGCTTTGGGGCTGCTTTTCTGCAAAGGAACCAGGACGACTGATCCGTGTAAAGGAAAGAATGAATGGGGCCATGTATCGTGAGATTTTGAGTGAAAACCTCCTTCCATCAGCAAGGGCATTGAAGATGAAACGTGGCTGGGTCTTTCAGCATGACAATGATCCCAAACACACCGCCCGGGTAACGTAAGAAGCATTTCAAGGTCCTGGAGTGGCCTAGCCAGTCTCCAGATCTCAACCCCATAGAAAATCTTTGGAGGGAGTTGAAAGTCTGTGTTGCCCCAGCACAGCCCCAAAACATCACCGCTCTAGAGGAGATCTGCATGGAGGAATGGGCCAAAATACCAGCAACAGTGTGTGAAAACCTTGTGAAGACTTACAGAAAACGTTTGACCTCTGTCATTGCCAACAAAGAGTATATAACAAAGTATTGAGATAAACTTATGTTATTGACCAAATACCTATTTTCCACCATAATTTGCAAATAAATTCATTAAAAATCCTACAATGTGATTTTCTGGATTTTTTTCCCTCATTTTGTCTGTCATAGTTGAAGTGTACCAATGCTGAAAATTACAGTCCTCTCATCCTTTTAAGTGGGAGAACTTGCACAATTTTTGTATTTAACTAAATACTTGTTTGCCCCACTGTATATACACTATTTCATACCATCTATTGCTGCTCGGTCATCGCTCATCCATATACTCATATTCCATCTCTTCACTTAGATGTGTGAGTATTAGGTAGCCATTACTGCATTGTCGGGAACTAGAAGCACAAGCAATTTGCTACACTGCAATAACATCTGCTAACCATGTGTATGTGACCAATAACATCTGCTAACCATGTGTATGTGACCAATAAAATTGGATGCATTCTGAGAAGCTATCTAGGTCTGTGCCCAAACAGTTCGAACTTCTACTTTTAAAAATTCCACCTTTCCAGAAATAAGTCTCTCACGGTTGTCGCTTGATATAGACCCCCCTCTGCCCCCAGCTGTGCCCTGGACACCATATGGGAATTAATTGCCCCCCCATCTATCGTCAGAGTTTGTTCTGTTAGGTGAGCTAAACTGGGACATGCTTAACACCCCGGCCATCCTACAATCTAAGCTAGATGCCCTCAATCTCACCCAAATTATCATGGAACCTACCAGGTACAACACCAAATTCGTAAACACGGGCACCCTCATAGATATCATCCTGACCAACTTGCCCTCCAAATACACCTCTGCTGTCTTCAACCAGGATCTCAGTGATCACTGCCTCATTGCCTGCATCCGCTACAGAGCCGCAGTCAAACGACCACCCCTCATCACTGTCAAACGCTCCCTAAAACACTTCAGTGAGCAGGCCTTTCTAATCGACCTGGCCAGGATATCCTCGAGGGATATTGACCTCATTCAGTCAGTAGAGGATGCCTGGATATTCTTTAAAAGTGCCTTCCTCACCATCTTAAATAAGCATGCCCCATTCAAAAAATGTAGAACTAGGAATAGATATAGTCCTTCTTAAATAAGCTCCATTCAAACATTTTAGAAGCAGGAATAAATATCTCCCTTGGTTCACTCCAGACCTGACTGCCCTTGACCAGCACAAAAACGTCCTGTGGCGTTCTGCATTAGCATCGACTAGTCCCCGCGATATGCAACTGTTCAGGGAAGTTAAGAACCAATATACACAAGCAGTTAGGAAAGCAAAGGATAGATTTTTCAAACAAATGTGGACCCTCCTGTTCGGTACTATGTTATTATCTAACCTCAGTAACGTCCTGGGAAGTAATACATTTCAATAAGCATTAATCTACAGCTGGCCATGCTTCCCACCTGGCTACCCCTACAAACAGCTCTGCACCCCCCACAGCAACTTTCCCAAGCCTCCCCCATTTCTCCTTCACCCAAATCCAAATAGCTGATGTTCTGAAAGAGCTGCAAAATCTGGACAACTACAAATCAGCCTGGCTAGACAATCTGGACTCCCTATTTCTAAAATTATCCGCCTCAATTGTTGCAAACCCTATTACCAGTCTGTTCAACCTCTCTTACGTATCAGAGATCCCTAAAGATTGGAAAGCTGCCGTGGTCATCCCCCTCTTCAAAGGGGGAGACACTAGACCCAATTTGTTATAGATCTATATCCATCCTACCCTGCCTTCATAAAGTCTTCGAAAGCCAACAAACAGATTAGCCCTTTCGAATCCCACCGTACCTCCATCACTTTGCAATCTGGTTTTAGAGCTGGTCAAGAGTGCACCTCAGCCACGCTCAAGGTCCTAAACGATATCATAACCGACAATACTGTGCAGCAGTCTTCATCAACCTGGCCAAGGCTTTCGACTCTGTCAATCACCACATTCTTATTGGCAGACTCGACAGCCTTGGTTTCTCAAATGACTGCCTCGCCTGGTTTACCAACTACTTCTCTGATAGAGTTCAGTGTGTCAAATCGGAGGGCCTTTTGTCCGGACCTCTGGCAGTCTATGGAGGTGCCACAGGGTTCAACCTCAGGCCGACTCTCTTCTCTGTATACATCAATGATGTTGCTCTTGCCAGTGCCATACAACACTCCTTCCGTGGCCTCCAACTGCTCTTAACGAAAGTAAAACTAAATGCTAAACTAAAGCTCATCAACAGATCGATGCCCACACCCCGCCCGCCTGCAACACTACTCTGGACGGTTTGGACTTAGAATATGTGGACAACTACAAATACCTTGGTGTCTGGTTAGACTGTAAACTCTCCTTCCAGACTCACATTAAGCATCTCCAATCCAAAATTAAATCTAGAATCGGCTTCCTATTTCGCAACAAAGCCTCCTACACTCATGCTGCCAAACATACCCTCGTAAAACTGACTATTCTACCGATCCTTGACTTCGGTGATGTCATTTACAAAATAGCCCCTAATACTCTACTCAGCAAATTGGATGCAGTCTATCACAGTGCCATCTGTTTTGTCACCAAAGCCCCATATACCACCCACCACTGCGACCTGTACACTGTCGTTGGCTGGCCCTCGCTTCATTCTCGTCGCCAAACCCACTGGCTCCAGGTCATCTATAAGTCTTGGCTACGTAAAGCTCCGCCTTATCTCAGCTCACCGGTCACCATAGCAACACCCACCCGTAGCACGCGCTCCAGCGGGTATATTTTAGTGGTCACCCCCAAAACCAATTCCTGCTTTGGCCGCCTTTCCTTCCAGTTCTCTGCTGCCAATGACTGGAACAAATTGCAAAAATCACTGTAGCTGGAGACTCATTTCTCCCTCACTAACTTTAAGCATCAGCTTTCAGAGCAGCTTACTGATCTCTGCACCTGTACATAGCCCATCTGTAAATAGCCCACCCAACTACCTCATCCTTAGTTTTTTTTTTTGTTGCTCCATTGCACCCCAGTATCTCTACTTGCAAATCTTCTGCACAAACAGTTGAAGTGAGAAGTTTTAATGACTCCAACCTAAGTGTTCCAAACACACACTTCATATCAGCTAGAAATATATTTTTTTAAACAGAAAAAGGTCAAATTTATACACACCTTTATAGGGTTCCCACAAGGCCATATTTCTGCGTTAGTTTACGAAAACAGACGGAAGACAGTGAACGACCTGTGCTAATTAGCCATCTGCGTTAACAAACACATGTTTGTAAACCGAAGACAGACGGGTGATATGAAAGTAGAGGAATTTATGTTTCTTGAACCGTAAGTTACCGCTATTGAGAATCGCTTCATGTTTAGATGTAGTATTTGGCTGTTATGGCTTAGGGAGCCAATTCGTCCTTTAAAAACAGAACATGTAGGTCCTTGTATTAATTCGTAACATTAGGCTACTTAAGTATAATATCGGGTTAGCTTAAACATTTTACATTTAAACTTCAATGGGGTAGCAAAGTTCCGAGGACCCTGGAGAGTACGGCTCCGAGGGGGAGTATGGCTCCGAGGGAGGGGGGAGTATGGCTCCGAGGGAGGGGGGAGTATGGCTCCGAGGGAGGGGGAGTATGGCTCCGAGGGAGGGGGAGTATGGCTCCGAGGGAGGGGGAGTATGGCTCCGAGGGGGGAGTATGGTTTCAAGGGGATCTGCGAAATCTATTTTATAGACAAGAACGGAGAACCTACTTTCTTTGTGATATTTCCGTTGCTGTCTAGCAGCAGGCTAACTAACATAGCGGTTTACCAACTACGGTCATTCAAGGCTATATGGGGCCCGAAGGCAGGCAAGGACGAGGCTACGCTGCTCAAATTGACTGACTTTGCTAAAGCCAACAACCCTGCTAGCCAACTAGCCTGGCAAACCAGTGGGCTGGAGGGGCTACCTGACAAACCAGTGGGCTGGAGGGGCTACCTGACAAACCAGTGGGCTGGAGGGGCTACCTGACTAGCCAGTGGGCTGGAGGGGCTACCCGACTAGCCAGTGGGCTGGAGGGGCTACCCGACTAGCCAGTGGGCTGGAGGGGCTACCCGACTAGCCAGTGGGCTGAAGGTGCTACCCGACTAGCCAGTGGGCTGAAGGGGCTACCCGACTAGCCAGTGGGCTGAAGGGGCTACCCGACAAACCAGTGGGCTGGAGGGGCTACCCGACAAACCAGTGGGCTACCCGACTAGCCAGTGGGCTGGAGGGGCTACCCGACTAGCCAGTGGGCTGAAGGGGCTACCCGACTAGCCAGTGGGCTGAAGGGGCTACCCGACAAACCAGTGGGCTGGAGGGGCTACCCGACAAACCAGTGGGCTACCCGACAAACCAGTGGGCTGGAGGGGCTACCCGACAAACCAGTGGGCTGGAGGGGCTACCCGACAAACCAGTGGGCTGGAGGGGCTACCCGACAAACCAGTGGGCTGGAGGGGCTACCCGACAAACCAGTGGGCTGGAGGGGCTACCCGACAAACCAGTGGGCTGGAGGGGCTACCTGACAAACCAGTGGGCTGGAGGGGCTACCTGACAAACCAGTGGGCTGGAGGGGCTACCTGACAAACCAGTGGGCTGGAGGGGCTACCTGACTAGCCAGTGGGCTGAAGGGGCTACCTGACTAGCCAGTGGGCTGGAGGGGCTCCCTGACAAACCAGTGGGCTGGAGGGGCTACCTGACAAACCAGTGGGCTGGAGGGCCTACCTGACTAGCCAGTGGGCTGGAGGGGCTGGAGGGGCTACCTGACTAGCCAGTGGGCTGAAGGGGCTACCTGACTAGCCAGTGGGCTGAAGGGGCTACCTGACTAGCCAGTGGGCTGAAGGGGCTACCTGACTAGCCAGTGGGCTGAAGGGGCTACCTGACTAGCCAGTGGGCTGAAGGGGACTAGCCAGTGGGCTGAAGGGGCTACCTGACTAGCCAGTGGGCTGAAGGGGCTACCTGACTAGCCAGTGGGCTGAAGGGGCTACCTGACAAACCAGTGGGCTGAAGGGGCTACCTGACAAACCAGTGGGCTGGAGGGGCTACCTGACAAACCAGTGGGCTGGAGGGGCTACCTGACAAACCAGTGGGCTGGAGGGGCTACCTGACAAACCAGTGGGCTGGAGGGGCTACCTGACAAACCAGTGGGCTGGAGGGGCTACCTGACAAACCAGTGGGCTGGAGGGGCTACCTGACAAATCAGTGGGCTGGAGGGGCTGGAGGGGCTACCCGACTAGCCAGTGGGCTGGAGGGGCTACCTGACTAGCCAGTGGGCTGAAGGGGCTACCTGACTAGCCAGTGGGCTGGAGGGGCTACCTGACAAACCAGTGGGCTGGAGGGGCTACCTGACAAACCAGTGGGCTGGAGGGGCTACCTGACAAACCAGTGGGCTGGAGGGGCTACCTGACAAACCAGTGGGCTGGAGGGGCTGGAGGGGCTACCCGACTAGCCAGTGGGCTGGAGGAGGCTACCTGACTAGCCAGTGGGCTGAAGGGGCTACCTGACTAGCCAGTGGGCTGGAGGGGCTACCTGACAAACCAGTGGGCTGGAGGGGCTACCTGACAAACCAGTGGGCTGGAGGGGCTACCTGACAAACCAGTGGGCTGGAGGGGCTACCTGACAAACCAGTGGGCTGGAGGGGCTACCTGACAAACCAGTGGGCTGGAGGGGCTACCTGACAAACCAGTGGGCTGGAGGGGCTACCTGACAAACCAGTGGGCTGGAGGGGCTACCTGACAAACCAGTGGGCTGGAGGGGCTACCTGACAAACCAGAGGGCTGGAGGGGCTACCTGACAAACCAGTGGGCTGGAGGGGCTACCTGACAAACCAGTGGGCTGGAGGGGCTGGAGGATACCCGACTAGCCAGTGGGCTGGAGGGGCTACCTGACTAGCCAGTGGGCTGAAGGGGCTACCTGACTAGCCAGTGGGCTGAAGGGGCTACCTGACAAACCAGTGGGCTGGAGGGGCTACCTGACAAACCAGTGGGCTGGAGGGGCTACCTGACAAACCAGTGGGCTGGAGGGGCTACCTGACAAACCAGTGGGCTGGAGGGGCTACCTGACAAACCAGTGGGCTGGAGGGGCTACCTGACAAACCAGTGGTCTGGAGGGGCTACCTGACAAACCAGTGGGCTGGAGGGGCTACCTGACAAACCAGTGGGCTGGAGGGGCTACCTGACAAACCAGTGGTCTGGAGGGGCTACCTGACAAACCAGTGGTCTGGAGGGGCTACCTGACAAACCAGTGGGCTGGAGGGGCTACCTGACAAACCAGTGGGCTGGAGGGGCTACCTGACAAACCAGTGGGCTGGAGGAGCTACCTGACAAACCAGTGGGCTGGAGGAGCTACCTGACAAACCAGTGGGCTGGAGGAGCTACCTGACAAACCAGTGGGCTGGAGGAGCTACCTGACAAACCAGTGGGCTGGAGGGGCTACCTGACAAACCAGTGGGCTGGAGGGGCTACCTGACAAACCAGTGGGCTGGAGGGGCTACCTGACAAACCAGTGGGCTGGAGGGGCTACCTGACAAACCAGTGGGCTGGAGGGGCTACCTGACTAGCCAGTGGGCTGAAGGGGCTACCTGACTAGCCAGTGGGCTGGAGGGGCTCCCTGACAAACCAGTGGGCTGGAGGGGCTACCTGACAAACCAGTGGGCTGGAGGGCCTACCTGACAAACCAGTGGGCTGGAGGGGCTACCTGACAAACCAGTGGGCTGGAGGGGCTGGAGGGGCTACCTGACTAGCCAGTGGGCTGAAGGGGCTACCTGACTAGCCAGTGGGCTGAAGGGGCTACCTGACTAGCCAGTGGGCTGAAGGGGCTACCTGACCCAGTGGGCTGAAGGGGCTACCTGACAAACCAGTGGGCTGGAAGGGGCTACCTGACAAACCAGTGGGCTGGAGGGGCTACCTGACAAACCAGTGGGCTGGAGGGGCTACCTGACAAACCAGTGGGCTGGAGGGGCTACCTGACAAACCAGTGGGCTGGAGGGGCTACCTGACAAACCAGTGGGCTGGAGGGGCTACCTGACAAACCAGTGGGCTGGAGGGGCTACCTGACAAACCAGTGGGCTGGAGGGGCTACCTGACAAACCAGTGGGCTGGAGGGGCTACCTGACAAACCAGTGGGCTGGAGGGGCTGACAAACCAGTGGGCTGGAGGGGCTGGAGGGGCTACCCGACTAGCCAGTGGGCTGGAGGGGCTACCTGACTAGCCAGTGGGCTGAAGGGGCTACCTGACTAGCCAGTGGGCTGGAGGGGCTACCTGACAAACCAGTGGGCTGGAGGGGCTACCTGACAAACCAGTGGGCTGGAGGGGCTACCTGACAAACCAGTGGGCTGGAGGGGCTGGAGGGGCTACCCGACTAGCCAGTGGGCTGAAGGGGCTACCTGACTAGCCAGTGGGCTGGAGGGGCTACCTGACAAACCAGTGGGCTGGAGGGGCTACCTGACAAACCAGTGGGCTGGAGGGGCTACCTGACAAACCAGTGGGCTGGAGGGGCTGGAGGGGCTACCCGACTAGCCAGTGGGCTGGAGGGGCTACCTGACTAGCCAGTGGGCTGAAGGGGCTACCTGACTAGCCAGTGGGCTGAAGGGGCTACCTGACAAACCAGTGGGCTGGAGGGGCTACCTGACAAACCAGTGGGCTGGAGGGGCTACCTGACAAACCAGTGGGCTGGAGGGGCTACCTGACAAACCAGTGGGCTGGAGGGGCTACCTGACAAACCAGTGGGCTGGAGGGGCTACCTGACAAACCAGTGGGCTGGAGGGGCTACCTGACAAACCAGTGGGCTGGAGGGGCTACCTGACAAACCAGTGGGCTGGAGGGGCTACCTGACAAACCAGTGGGCTGGAGGGGCTACCTGACAAACCAGTGGGCTGGAGGGGCTGGAGGGGCTACCCGACTAGCCAGTGGGCTGGAGGGGCTACCTGACTAGCCAGTGGGCTGAAGGGGCTACCTGACTAGCCAGTGGGCTGGAGGGGCTACCTGACAAACCAGTGGGCTGGAGGGGCTACCTGACAAACCAGTGGGCTGGAGGGGCTACCTGACAAACCAGTGGGCTGGAGGGGCTGGAGGGGCTACCCGACTAGCCAGTGGGCTGAAGGGGCTACCTGACTAGCCAGTGGGCTGGAGGGGCTACCTGACAAACCAGTGGGCTGGAGGGGCTACCTGACAAACCAGTGGGCTGGAGGGGCTACCTGACAAACCAGTGGGCTGGAGGGGCTGGAGGGGCTACCCGACTAGCCAGTGGGCTGGAGGGGCTACCTGACTAGCCAGTGGGCTGAAGGGGCTACCTGACTAGCCAGTGGGCTGAAGGGGCTACCTGACAAACCAGTGGGCTGGAGGGGCTACCTGACAAACCAGTGGGCTGGAGGGGCTACCTGACAAACCAGTGGGCTGGAGGGGCTACCTGACAAACCAGTGGGCTGGAGGGGCTACCTGACAAACCAGTGGGCTGGAGGGGCTACCTGACAAACCAGTGGGCTGGAGGGGCTACCTGACAAACCAGTGGGCTGGAGGGGCTACCTGACAAACCAGTGGGCTGGAGGGGCTACCTGACAAACCAGTGGGCTGGAGGGGCTACCTGACAAACCAGTGGGCTGGAGGGGCTGGAGGGGATACCCGACTAGCCAGTGGGCTGGAGGGGCTACCTGACTAGCCAGTGGGCTGAAGGGGCTACCTGACTAGCCAGTGGGCTGAAGGGGCTACCTGACAAACCAGTGGGCTGGAGGGGCTACCTGACAAACCAGTGGGCTGGAGGGGCTACCTGACAAACCAGTGGGCTGGAGGGGCTACCTGACAAACCAGTGGGCTGGAGGGGCTACCTGACAAACCAGTGGTCTGGAGGGGCTACCTGACAAACCAGTGGTCTGGAGGGGCTACCTGACAAACCAGTGGGCTGGAGGGGCTACCTGACAAACCAGTGGGCTGGAGGGGCTACCTGACAAACCAGTGGTCTGGAGGGGCTACCTGACAAACCAGTGGTCTGGAGGGGCTACCTGACAAACCAGTGGGCTGGAGGGGCTACCTGACAAACCAGTGGGCTGGAGGGGCTACCTGACAAACCAGTGGGCTGGAGGAGCTACCTGACAAACCAGTGGGCTGGAGGAGCTACCTGACAAACCAGTGGGCTGGAGGAGCTACCTGACAAACCAGTGGGCTGGAGGGGCTACCTGACAAACCAGTGGGCTGGAGGGGCTACCTGACAAACCAGTGGGCTGGAGGGGCTACCTGACAAACCAGACAAACCAGTGGGCTGGAGGGGCTGGAGGGGCTACCTGACTAGCCAGTGGGCTGAAGGGGCTACCTGACTAGCCAGTGGGCTGAAGGGGCTACCTGACAAACCAGTGGGCTGAAGGGGATACCTGACAAACCAGTGGGCTGGAGGGGCTACCTGACAAACCAGTGGGCTGGAGGAGCTACCTGACAAACCAGTGGGCTGGAGGAGCTACCTGACAAACCAGTGGGCTGGAGGGGCTACCTGACAAACCAGTGGGCTGGAGGTGCTACCTGACAAACCAGTGGGCTGGAGGGGCTACCTGATAAACCAGTGGGCTGGAGGGGCTACCTGACAAACCAGTGGGCTGGAGGGGCTACCTGACAAACCAGTGGGCTGGAGGGGCTACCTGACAAACCAGTGGGCTGGAGGGGCTGGAGGGGCTACCCGACTAGCCAGTGGGCTGGAGGGGCTACCTGACTAGCCAGTGGGCTGAAGGGGCTACCTGACTAGCCAGTGGGCTGAAGGGGCTACCTGACAAACCAGTGGGCTGGAGGGGCTACCTGACAAACCAGTGGGCTGGAGGGGCTACCTGACAAACCAGTGGGCTGGAGGGGCTACCTGACAAACCAGTGGGCTGGAGGGGCTACCTGACAAACCAGTGGGCTGGAGGGGCTACCTGACAAACCAGTGGGCTGGAGGGGCTACCTGACAAACCAGTGGGCTGGAGGGGCTACCTGACAAACCAGTGGGCTGGAGGGGCTACCTGACAAACCAGTGGGCTGGAGGGGCTACCTGACAAACCAGTGGGCTGGAGGGGCTGGAGGGGATACCCGACTAGCCAGTGGGCTGGAGGGGCTACCTGACTAGCCAGTGGGCTGAAGGGGCTACCTGACTAGCCAGTGGGCTGAAGGGGCTACCTGACAAACCAGTGGGCTGGAGGGGCTACCTGACAAACCAGTGGGCTGGAGGGGCTACCTGACAAACCAGTGGGCTGGAGGGGCTACCTGACAAACCAGTGGGCTGGAGGGGCTACCTGACAAACCAGTGGTCTGGAGGGGCTACCTGACAAACCAGTGGTCTGGAGGGGCTACCTGACAAACCAGTGGGCTGGAGGCTACCTGACAAACCAGTGGGCTGGAGGGGCTACCTGACAAACCAGTGGGCTGGAGGGGCTACCTGACAAACCAGTGGTCTGGAGGGGCTACCTGACAAACCAGTGGGCTGGAGGGGCTACCTGACAAACCAGTGGGCTGGAGGGGCTACCTGACAAACCAGTGGGCTGGAGGGGCTACCTGACAAACCAGTGGGCTGGAGGAGCTACCTGACAAACCAGTGGGCTGGAGGAGCTACCTGACAAACCAGTGGGCTGGAGGAGCTACCTGACAAACCAGTGGGCTGGAGGGGCTACCTGACAAACCAGTGGGCTGGAGGGGCTACCTGACAAACCAGTGGGCTGGAGGGGCTACCTGACAAACCAGACAAACCAGTGGGCTGGAGGGGCTGGAGGGGCTACCTGACTAGCCAGTGGGCTGAAGGGGCTACCTGACTAGCCAGTGGGCTGAAGGGGCTACCTGACAAACCAGTGGGCTGAAGGGGATACCTGACAAACCAGTGGGCTGGAGGGGCTACCTGACAAACCAGTGGGCTGGAGGAGCTACCTGACAAACCAGTGGGCTGGAGGAGCTACCTGACAAACCAGTGGGCTGGAGGGGCTACCTGACAAACCAGTGGGCTGGAGGTGCTACCTGACAAACCAGTGGGCTGGAGGGGCTACCTGATAAACCAGTGGGCTGGAGGGGCTACCTGACAAACCAGTGGGCTGGAGGGGCTACCTGACAAACCAGTGGGCTGGAGGGGCTACCTGACAAACCAGTGGGCTGGAGGGGCTGGAGGGGCTACCCGACTAGCCAGTGGGCTGGAGGGGCTACCTGACTAGCCAGTGGGCTGAAGGGGCTACCTGACTAGCCAGTGGGCTGAAGGGGCTACCTGACAAACCAGTGGGCTGGAGGGGCTACCTGACAAACCAGTGGGCTGGAGGGGCTACCTGACCCAGTGGGCTGGAGGGGCTACCTGACAAACCAGTGGGCTGGAGGGGCTACCTGACAAACCAGTGGGCTGGAGGGGCTACCTGACAAACCAGTGGGCTGGAGGAGCTACCTGACAAACCAGTGGGCTGGAGGGGCTACCTGACAAACCAGTGGGCTGGAGGGGCTACCTGACAAACCAGTGGGCTGGAGGGGCTAGAGGGGCTACCTGACTAGCCAGTGGGCTGGAGGGGCTACCTGACAAACCAGTGGGCTGGAGGGGCTACCTGACTAGCCAGTGGGCTGAAGGGGCTACCTGACAAAGCCAGTGGGCTGAAGGGGCTACCTGACAAACCAGTGGGCTGAAGGGGCTACCTGACAAACCAGTGGGCTGGAGGGGCTACCTGACAAACCAGTGGGCTGGAGGAGCTACCTGACAAACCAGTGGGCTGGAGGAGCTACCTGACAAACCAGTGGGCTGGAGGGGCTACCTGACAAACCAGTGGGCTGGAGGGGCTACCTGACAAACCAGTGGGCTGGAGGGGCTACCTGACAAACCAGTGGGCTGGAGGGGCTACCTGACAAACCAGTGGGCTGGAGGGGCTACCTGACAAACCAGTGGGCTGGAGGGGCTACCTGACAAACCAGTGGGCTGGAGGGGCTACCTGACTAGCCAGTGGGCTGAAGGGGCTACCTGACTAGCCAGTGGGCTGGAGGGGCTCCCTGACAAACCAGTGGGCTGGAGGGGCTACCTGACAAACCAGTGGGCTGGAGGGCCTACCTGACAAACCAGTGGGCTGGAGGGGCTACCTGACAAACCAGTGGGCTGGAGGGGCTGGAGGGGCTACCTGACTAGCCAGTGGGCTGAAGGGGCTACCTGACTAGCCAGTGGGCTGAAGGGGCTACCTGACTAGCCAGTGGGCTGAAGGGGCTACCTGACTAGCCAGTGGGCTGAAGGGGCTACCTGACAAACCAGTGGGCTGAAGGGGCTACCTGACAAACCAGTGGGCTGGAGGGGCTACCTGACAAACCAGACAAACCAGTGGGCTGGAGGGGCTGGAGGGGCTACCTGACTAGCCAGTGGGCTGAAGGGGCTACCTGACTAGCCAGTGGGCTGAAGGGGCTACCTGACAAACCAGTGGGCTGGAGGGGCTACCCGACAAACCAGTGGGCTGGAGGGGCTACCCGACAAACCAGTGGGCTGGAGGGGCTACCCGACAAACCAGTGGGCTGGAGGGGCTACCCGACAAACCAGTGGGCTGGAGGGGCTACCCGACAAACCAGTGGGCTGGAGGGGCTACCCGACAAACCACTGGGCTGGAGGGGCTACCTGACAAACCAGTGGGCTGGAGGGGCTACCTGACAAACCAGTGGGCTGGAGGGGCTACCTGACAAACCAGTGGGCTGGAGGGGCTACCTGACAAACCAGTGGGCTGGAGGGGCTACCTGACAAACCAGTGGGCTGGAGGGGCTACCTGACAACCACTGGGCTGGAGGGGCTACCTGACAAACCAGTGGGCTGGAGGGGCTACCTGACAAACCAGTGGGCTGGAGGGGCTACCTGACAAACCAGTGGGCTGGAGGAGCTACCTGACAAACCAGTGGGCTGGAGGGGCTACCTGACAAACCAGTGGGCTGGAGGGGCTACCTGACAAACCAGTGGGCTGGAGGGGCTACCTGACAAACCAGTGGGCTGGAGGGGCTACCTGACAAACCAGTGGGCTGGAGGGGCTACCTGACAAACCAGTGGGCTGGAGGGGCTACCTGACAAACCAGTGGGCTGGAGGAGCTACCTGACAAACCAGTGGGCTGGAGGGGCTACCTGACAAACCAGTGGGCTGGAGGGGCTACCTGACAAACCAGTGGGCTGGAGGGGCTACCTGACAAACCAGTGGGCTGGAGGGGCTACCTGACAAACCAGTGGGCTGGAGGGGCTACCTGACAAACCAGTGGGCTGGAGGGGCTACCTGACAAACCAGTGGGCTGGAGGGGCTACCTGACAAACCAGTGGGCTGGAGGGGCTACCTGACAAACCAGTGGGCTGGAGGGGCTACCTGACAAACCAGTGGGCTGGAGGGGCTACCTGACAAACCAGTGGGCTGGAGGGGCTACCTGACAAACCAGTGGGCTGGAGGGGCTACCTGACAAACCAGTGGGCTGGAGGGGCTACCTGACAAACCAGTGGGCTGGAGGGGCTACCTGACAAACCAGTGGGCTGGAGGGGCTACCTGACAAACCAGTGGGCTGGAGGGGCTACCCGACAAACCAGTGGGCTGGAGGGGCTACCTGACAAACCAGTGGGCTGGAGGGGCTACCTGACAAACCAGTGGGCTGGAGGGGCTACCTGACAAACCAGTGGGCTGGAGGGCTACCTGACAAACCAGTGGGCTGGAGGGGCTACCTGACAACCACTGGGCTGGAGGGGCTACCTGACAAACCAGTGGGCTGGAGGGGCTACCTGACAAACCAGTGGGCTGGAGGGGCTACCTGACAAACCAGTGGGCTGGAGGGGCTACCTGACAAACCAGTGGGCTGGAGGGGCTACCTGACAAACCAGTGGGCTGGAGGGGCTACCTGACAAACCAGTGGGCTGGAGGGGCTACCTGACAAACCAGTGGGCTGGAGGGGCTACCTGACAAACCAGTGGGCTGGAGGGGCTACCTGACAAACCAGTGGGCTGGAGGAGCTACCTGACAAACCAGTGGGCTGGAGGGGCTACCTGACAAACCAGTGGGCTGGAGGGGCTACCTGGGCTGGACAAACCAGTGGGCTGGAGGGGCTACCTGACAAACCAGTGGGCTGGAGGGGCTACCTGACAAACCAGTGGGCTGGAGGGGCTACCTGACAAACCAGTGGGCTGGAGGGGCTACCTGACAAACCAGTGGGCTGGAGGGGCTACCTGACAAACCAGTGGGCTGGAGGGGCTACCTGACAAACCAGTGGGCTGGAGGGGCTACCTGACAAACCAGTGGGCTGGAGGGCTACCTGACAAACCAGTGGGCTGGAGGGGCTACCTGACAAACCAGTGGGCTGGAGGGGCTACCTGACAAACCAGTGGGCTGGAGGGGCTACCTGACAAACCAGTGGGCTGGAGGGGCTACCTGACAAACCAGTGGGCTGGAGGGGCTACCTGACAAACCAGTGGGCTGGAGGGGCTACCTGACAAACCAGTGGGCTGGAGGGGCTACCTGACAAACCAGTGGGCTGGAGGGGCTACCTGACAAACCAGTGGGCTGGAGGGGCTACCTGACAAACCAGTGGGCTGGAGGAGCTACCTGACAAACCAGTGGGCTGGAGGAGCTACCTGACAAACCAGTGGGCTGGAGGGGCTACCTGACAAACAAGTGGGCTGGAGGGGTTACCTGACAAACCAGTGGGCTGGAGGGGCTACCTGACAAACCAGTGGGCTGGAGGGGCTACCTGACAAACCAGTGGGCTGGAGGGGCTTACCTGACAAACCAGTGGGCTGGAGGGGCTACCTGACAAACCCGTTAGCTTGACTAGCCAAGTCAACTTAACTAACTAACTTCCAGTTTGGCTAATTAGCAGACGTACGTTAGCAATTTTAAGCCATATGCTGATGCTAGCTAGTGGCTTAGCGAACATCCGGTAGTAGGTTAGCCGCCAACGTGGCAGACACAACCGGACCCCAAAACACACATTATGACATTAGCAGCTTAGTTGTAACGTTAGTTGTAACGTTAGCTAAGTTGTAGAGACAGTTATAAGTGGTGGTTATGTCGGTAGCTAGTTAGCGGCGGTGGCTAACGTAACCTTCTCTAGCAGCTAGCCATGTAAACTTACGAAACTGGTCGGTCCTCGTCATGTTGGATTCGCTCAGAGCTTTCCGTCCAGTTTTCTTCTCCCCGAGATTTTTCCCTCCGCTGCCGGCGGTGCCCGGTTTCTTGCTTTTTTTCACGACTTCCCACTTTCCAACCTGACTGTTATTTGACGCCATTATCTCGATCGTACAGCCCTGAGGGGAAGAAAGTCGTCTCGAACGGCTCGTTTGCTGCCCGGTAAAGAGCGTGCTGCTGAGGAGTAGCTACTAATGTTCCCGGTGCCACGTCACCTAGCCCGTATGACGTCACAAGGCCAATAGCTTTTTGACATCTCAGTACAGTTAGTTTCTCTTTATAATGAGGAAGAATAAATAGCAGACTTTCCAATCAGATAGAGAGAATGGGTTGCGTAATACGGGATCCCGCATGTTGCTTAGCACAGCCCCATTACAATGCAAATCAAGTTGTATTGGTCGAGAACACATATTTAGCCGGTGCAGCGAAATGTTTATGTTTCTATGTCTAAGAATACAACACAATACGCACATATCCAAAAAATAAAGGTATTAAGAAATATCCGAATGAGCAATGTCAGAATCCGGAATATAAATATATACAGTATGTATATGATGTGTGTATAGACAGTATATGAATAGAAAAAGGTGTACAACACAAGGTATATAGGATGAGCTTTGACTAGAATACAGTACATACATACACTGAGTGTACAAAACATGAAGAACACCTGCTCTTCCCATGGCAGACTGACCAGGTGAATCCAGGTGAAAACTATGATCCCTTATTGATGTCACTTGTTAAATCCACTTAAATCAGTGTAGGTGAAGGGGAGGAGACAGGTTAAAGACGGATGTTTAAGCCTTGAGACATGGATTATGTATGTATGTCATTCAGAGGGTAAATAGGCAAGACAAAAGATTGAAGTAACACACTTAACCAGCATTTGTCCAAACTATTGACTGGTACTGTATATACACTACCGGTGAAAGGTTTGAGAACACCTACTCATTCCAGTGTTTTTCTTTATTTTTACTATAGAATAATAGTGAAGACATCAAAACTATGAAATAACACATAGGAAATCATGTAGTAACCAAAAAAAGTGTTAAACAAATCCAAATATATTTTCTATTTGAGATTCTTCAAAAATCCACCCTTTGCCTTGATGACAGCTCTGCACACTCTTGGCATTCTCTCAACCAGCTCCACCAACAGTCTTGACAGTATGCTCTCAATGGTGCATCTGTTGAAGTTTGTGAGGGTATTAGGTGCCAAGCCAAATTTATTCAGCGTCCTGAGGTTGAAGAGGCGGTGTTGTGCCTTCTTCATCACGCTGTCTGTGTGGATGGATCATTTCAGGTTGTCTGTGATGTGCACACCGAGGAGCTTTTCACCTTCTCCACTGCAGCCCCGTCGATGTGGATGTGGGGGGGCTGGGGGGGGTCGGCTGTCTCCTGAAGTCCACGATCAGTTCCTTCATTTTGTTGTCGTTGAAGGAGAGGATGTTTTCCTGGCACCACACTCTCACGGCCCTCACCTCCTCCCTGTAGGCCGTCTCGTCATTGTTGGTAATCAAGCCTATCACTGTTGTATCGTCTGCAAACTAACTTGATGATTGAGTTGGAGACGTACGTGGCCACCCATTCATGGGTGAACACGGAGTACAGGAGGGGGCTGAGCACACACCCTTGTGGGGCCCCAGTGTTGAGGATCAGCGTAGCGGAGGGGTTGTTGCCTACCTTTACCACGTTGGGGCCGCCCGTCAGGAAGTCCAGGACCCAGTTGCACAGGGTGGGGATCAGACCCAGGGCCCCGAGCTTCATGATGAGCTTGGAGGGTACTATGGTGTTACATAGATATTCCTCTAGATGGGATAGGGCAGTGTGCAGTGTGATGGAAATGACTTAATCCTTGGATCTGTTGGGGCGGTAAGCAAATTGAAGTGTGTCGAGGGTGTCAGGTAAGTTGGAGGTGATATGATCCTTAACTAGCTTCTCAAGGCCCTTCATGATGACAGAAGTGAGTGCTACAGGGGCAATAGTCATTTAGTTAAGTTAACTTTTTGGATTGATTGAATATGTCCGTACATACTCCAGCCAGCTGGTCTGCACATGCTATGAGGACTTGGCTAGCGATGCCGTCTGAACAAGCAGCCTTCCGAGAGTTAACGTATTTAAACGTCTTACTCCCTTCGGCCACAGAGAACAAGAGTTCTACCCATGTACACTGGGGGGGGGCACAGCACTTTGAAACGTCGCTTCCTAATCATTTTCAATGGAAGGAAAGTGGTGAGAAGTGTAGGAGTACCAGGTAGTAATGAGGCAATATACAAGGGGCACCAGAACTGATTCAATGGGCAGAGGTACCAGAACTGATTCAATGGGCAGGGGAACCAGAACTGATTCAATGGGCAGGGGAACCAGAACTGATTCAATGGGCAGGGGAACCAGAACTGATTCAATGGGCAGGGGAACCAGAACTGATTCAATGGGCAGGGGAACCAGAACTGATTCAATGGGCAGGGGAACCAGAACTGATTCAATGGGCAGGGGAACCAGAACTGATTCAATGGGCAGGGGAACCAGAACTGATTCAATGGGCAGGGGAACCAGAACTGATTCAATGGGCAGGGGAACCAGAGCTGATTCAATGGGCAGGGGAACCAGAGCTGATTCAATGGGCAGGGGAACCAGAACTGATTCAATGGGCAGGGGAACCAGAACTGATTCAATGTGCAGGGGAACCAGTACTGAGTCAATGTGCAGGACTACCAGGTAGTAATGAGGCTATATACAGGAAGTACCAGTGCTGAGTCAATGTGCAGGGATACCAGGTAGTAATGAGGCTATATACAAGGAGAACTAGTCCTGAGTCAATGTGCAGGGATACCAGTCCTGAGTCAATGTGCAGGGATACCAGTCCTGAGTCAATGTGCAGGGGTACCAGGTAGTAATGGGGCTATCCACAAGGAGTACTAGTCCTGAGTCAATGTGCAGGGGTACCAGGTAGTAATGAAGCTATATACAATGAGTACTAGTCCTGAGTCAATGTGCAGGACTACCAGTGCTGAGTCAATGTGCAGGGGTACCAGGTAGTAATGAGGCTATATACAGGAAGTACCAGTGCTGAGTCAATGTGCAGGGGTACCAGGTAGTAATGAGGCTATATACAAGGAGTACTAGTCCTGAGTCAATGTGCAGGGATACCAGGTAGTAATGAGGCTATATACAAGGAGTACTAGTCCTGAGTCAATGTGCAGGGATACCAGGTAGTAATGAGGCTATATACAAGGAGTACTAGTCCTGAGTCAATGTGCAGGGATACCAGGTAGTAATGAGGCTATATACAAGGAGTACTAGTCCTGAGTCAATGTGCAGGGATACCACGTAGTAATGAGGCTATATACAAGGAGTACTAGTCCTGAGTCAATGTGCAGGGATACCAGGTAGTAATGAGGCTATATACAAGGAGTACTAGTCCTGAGTCAATGTGCAGGGATACTAGGTACTAATGAGGCTATATACAAGGAGTACTAGTCCTGAGTCAATGTGCAGGACTACCAGGTAGTAATGAGGCTATATACAGGGATACCAGGTGTAATGAGGCTATATACAGGAAGTACCAGTGCTGAGTCAATGTGCAGGGATACCAGGTAGTAATGAGGCTATATACAGGAAGTACCAGTGCTGAGTCAATGTGCAGGGGTACCAGGTAGTAATGAGGCTATCCACAAGGACTACCAGTGCTGAGTCAATGTGCAGGGATACCAGGTAGTAATGAGGCTATATACAGGAAGTACCAGTGCTGAGTCAATGTGCAGGGATACCAGGTAGTAATGAGGCTATATACAGGAAGTACCAGTGCTGAGTCAATATGCAGGGATACCAGGTAGTAATGAGGCTATATACAGGAAGTACCAGTGCTGAGTCAATGTGCAGGGATACTAGGTAGTAATGAGGCTATATACAAGGAGTACTAGTCCTGAGTCAATGTGCAGGGATACTAGGTAGTAATGAGGCTATATACAAGGAGTACTAGTCCTGAGTCAATGTGCAGGGGTACCAGGTAGTAATGAGGCTATATACAAGGAGTACTAGTCCTGAGTCAATGTGCAGGGATACCAGGTAGTAATGAGGCTATATACAGGAAGTACCAGTGCTGAGTCAATGTGCAGGGATACCAGGTAGTAATGAGGCTATATACAGGAAGTACCAGTGCTGAGTCAATGTGCAGGGATACCAGGTAGTAATGAGGCTATATACAGGAAGTACCAGTGCTGAGTCAATGTGCAGGGATACTAGGTAGTAATGAGGCTATATACAAGGAGTACTAGTCCTGAGTCAATGTGCAGGGATACTAGGTAGTAATGAGGCTATATACAAGGAGTGCTAGTCCTGAGTCAATGTGCAGGGGTACCAGGTAGTAATGAGGTTATATACAAGGAGTACTAGTCCTGAGTCAATGTGCAGGGGTACCAGGTAGTAATGAGGCTATATACAAGGAGTACTAGTCCTGAGTCAATGTGCAGGGGTACCAGGTAGTAATGAGGCTATATACAAGGAGTACTAGTCCTGAGTCAATGTGCAGGACTACCAGGTAGTAATGAGGCTATATAGAGGGATACCAGGTAGTAATGAGGCTATATACAGGAAGTACCAGTGCTGAGTCAATGTGCAGGGGTACCAGGTAGTAATGAGGCTATCCACAAGGACTACCAGTGCTGAGTCAATGTGCAGGGATACCAGGTAGTAATGAGGCTATATACAGGAAGTACCAGTGCTGAGTCAATGTGCAGGGATACCAGGTAGTAATGAGGCTATATACAGGAAGTACCAGTGCTGAGTCAATGTGCAGGGATACCAGGTAGTAATGAGGCTATATACAGGAAGTACCAGTGCTGAGTCAATGTGCAGGGATACTAGGTAGTAATGAGGCTATATACAAGGAGTACTAGTCCTGAGTCAATGTGCAGGGATACTAGGTAGTAATGAGGCTATATACAAGGAGTACTAGTCCTGAGTCAATGTGCAGGGGTACCAGGTAGTAATGAGGCTATATACAAGGAGTACTAGTCCTGAGTCAATGTGCAGGGATACCAGGTAGTAATGAGGCTATATACAGGAAGTACCAGTGCTGAGTCAATGTGCAGGGATACCAGGTAGTAATGAGGCTATATACAGGAAGTACCAGTGCTGAGTCAATGTGCAGGGATACCAGGTAGTAATGAGGCTATATACAGGAAGTACCAGTGCTGAGTCAATGTGCAGGGATACTAGGTAGTAATGAGGCTATATACAAGGAGTACTAGTCCTGAGTCAATGTGCAGGGATACTAGGTAGTAATGAGGCTATATACAAGGAGTGCTAGTCCTGAGTCAATGTGCAGGGGTACCAGGTAGTAATGAGGCTATATACAAGGAGTACTAGTCCTGAGTCAATGTGCAGGGGTACCAGGTAGTAATGAGGCTATATACAAGGAGTACTAGTCCTGAGTCAATGTGCAGGGATACCAGGTAGTAATGAGGCTATATACAAGGAGTACTAGTCCTGAGTCAATGTGCAGGGATACCAGGTAGTAATGAGGCTATATACAAGGAGTACTAGTCCTGAGTCAATGTGCAGGGATACCAGGTAGTAATGAGGCTATATACAGGAAGTACCAGTGCTGAGTCAATATGCAGGGATACCAGGTAGTAATGAGGCTATATACAAGGAGTACTAGTCCTGAGTCAATGTGCAGGACTACCAGGTAGTAATGAGGCTATATACAGGGATACCAGGTAGTAATGAGGCTATATACAGGAAGTACCAGTGCTGAGTCAATGTGCAGGGATACCAGGTAGTAATGAGGCTATATACAGGAAGTACCAGTGCTGATTCAATGTGCAGGGGTACCAGGTAGTAATGAGGCTATCCACAAGGACTACCAGTGCTGAGTCAATGTGCAGGGATACCAGGTAGTAATGAGGCTATATACAGGAAGTACCAGTGCTGAGTCAATGTGCAGGGATACCAGGTAGTAATGAGGCTATATACAGGAAGTACCAGTGCTGAGTCAATGTGCAGGGATACCAGGTAGTAATGAGGCTATATACAGGAAGTACCAGTGCTGAGTCAATGTGCAGGGATACTAGGTAGTAATGAGGCTATATACAAGGAGTACTAGTCCTGAGTCAATGTGCAGGGATACTAGGTAGTAATGAGGCTATATACAAGGAGTACTAGTCCTGAGTCAATGTGCAGGGGTACCAGGTAGTAATGAGGCTATATACAAGGAGTACTAGTCCTGAGTCAATGTGCAGGGATACCAGGTAGTAATGAGGCTATATACAGGAAGTACCAGTGCTGAGTCAATGTGCAGGGATACCAGGTAGTAATGAGGCTATATACAGGAAGTACCAGTGCTGAGTCAATGTGCAGGGATACCAGGTAGTAATGAGGCTATATACAGGAAGTACCAGTGCTGAGTCAATGTGCAGGGATACTAGGTAGTAATGAGGCTATATACAAGGAGTACTAGTCCTGAGTCAATGTGCAGGGATACTAGGTAGTAATGAGGCTATATACAAGGAGTGCTAGTCCTGAGTCAATGTGCAGGGGTACCAGGTAGTAATGAGGCTATATACAAGGAGTACTAGTCCTGAGTCAATGTGCAGGGGTACCAGGTAGTAATGAGGCTATATACAAGGAGTACTAGTCCTGAGTCAATGTGCAGGGATACCAGGTAGTAATGAGGCTATATACAAGGAGTACTAGTCCTGAGTCAATGTGCAGGGATACCAGGTAGTAATGAGGCTATATACAAGGAGTACTAGTCCTGAGTCAATGTGCAGGGATACCAGGTAGTAATGAGGCTATATACAAGGAGTACTAGTCCTGAGTCAATGTGCAGGGATACCAGGTAGTAATGAGGCTATATACAAGGAGTACTAGTCCTGAGTCAATGTGCAGGGATACCAGGTAGTAATGAGGCTATATACAAGGAGTACTAGTCCTGAGTCAATGTGCAGGGATACTAGGTACTAATGAGGCTATATACAAGGAGTACTAGTCCTGAGTCAATGTGCAGGACTACCAGGTAGTAATGAGGCTATATACAGGGATACCAGGTAGTAATGAGGCTATATACAGGAAGTACCAGTGCTGAGTCAATGTGCAGGGATACCAGGTAGTAATGAGGCTATATACAGGAAGTACCAGTGCTGAGTCAATGTGCAGGGGTACCAGGTAGTAATGAGGCTATCCACAAGGACTACCAGTGCTGAGTCAATGTGCAGGGATACCAGGTAGTAATGAGGCTATATACAGGAAGTACCAGTGCTGAGTCAATGTGCAGGGATACCAGGTAGTAATGAGGCTATATACAGGAAGTACCAGTGCTGAGTCAATATGCAGGGATACCAGGTAGTAATGAGGCTATATACAGGAAGTATCAGTGCTGAGTCAATGTGCAGGGATACCAGGTAGTAATGAGGCTATATACAGGAAGTACCAGTGCTGAGTCAATGTGCAGGGATACCAGGTAGTAATGAGGCTATATACAAGGAGAACTAGTCCTGAGTCAATGTGCAGGGATACCAGTCCTGAGTCAATGTGCAGGGATACCAGTCCTGAGTCAATGTGCAGGGGTACCAGGTAGTAATGGGGCTATCCACAAGGAGTACTAGTCCTGAGTCAATGTGCAGGGGTACCAGGTAGTAATGAAGCTATATACAATGAGTACTAGTCCTGAGTCAATGTGCAGGACTACCAGTGCTGAGTCAATGTGCAGGGGTACCAGGTAGTAATGAGGCTATATACAGGAAGTACCAGTGCTGAGTCAATGTGCAGGGGTACCAGGTAGTAATGAGGCTATATACAAGGAGTACTAGTCCTGAGTCAATGTGCAGGGATACCAGGTAGTAATGAGGCTATATACAAGGAGTACTAGTCCTGAGTCAATGTGCAGGGATACCAGGTAGTAATGAGGCTATATACAAGGAGTACTAGTCCTGAGTCAATGTGCAGGGATACCAGGTAGTAATGAGGCTATATACAAGGAGTACTAGTCCTGAGTCAATGTGCAGGGATACCAGGTAGTAATGAGGCTATATACAAGGAGTACTAGTCCTGAGTCAATGTGCAGGGATACCAGGTAGTAATGAGGCTATATACAAGGAGTACTAGTCCTGAGTCAATGTGCAGGGATACTAGGTACTAATGAGGCTATATACAAGGAGTACTAGTCCTGAGTCAATGTGCAGGACTACCAGGTAGTAATGAGGCTATATACAGGGATACCAGGTAGTAATGAGGCTATATACAGGAAGTACCAGTGCTGAGTCAATGTGCAGGGATACCAGGTAGTAATGAGGCTATATACAGGAAGTACCAGTGCTGAGTCAATGTGCAGGGGTACCAGGTAGTAATGAGGCTATCCACAAGGACTACCAGTGCTGAGTCAATGTGCAGGGATACCAGGTAGTAATGAGGCTATATACAGGAAGTACCAGTGCTGAGTCAATGTGCAGGGATACCAGGTAGTAATGAGGCTATATACAGGAAGTACCAGTGCTGAGTCAATGTGCAGGGATACCAGGTAGTAATGAGGCTATATACAGGAAGTACCAGTGCTGAGTCAATGTGCAGGGATACTAGGTAGTAATGAGGCTATATACAAGGAGTACTAGTCCTGAGTCAATGTGCAGGGATACTAGGTAGTAATGAGGCTATATACAAGGAGTACTAGTCCTGAGTCAATGTGCAGGGGTACCAGGTAGTAATGAGGCTATATACAAGGAGTACTAGTCCTGAGTCAATGTGCAGGGATACCAGGTAGTAATGAGGCTATATACAGGAAGTACCAGTGCTGAGTCAATGTGCAGGGATACCAGGTAGTAATGAGGCTATATACAGGAAGTACCAGTGCTGAGTCAATGTGCAGGGATACCAGGTAGTAATGAGGCTATATACAGGAAGTACCAGTGCTGAGTCAATGTGCAGGGATACTAGGTAGTAATGAGGCTATATACAAGGAGTACTAGTCCTGAGTCAATGTGCAGGGATACTAGGTAGTAATGAGGCTATATACAGGAAGTACCAGTGCTGAGTCAATGTGCAGGGATACTAGGTAGTAATGAGGCTATATACAAGGAGTACTAGTCCTGAGTCAATGTGCAGGGATACTAGGTAGTAATGAGGCTATATACAAGGAGTGCTAGTCCTGAGTCAATGTGCAGGGGTACCAGGTAGTAATGAGGCTATATACAAGGAGTACTAGTCCTGAGTCAATGTGCAGGGGTACCAGGTAGTAATGAGGCTATATACAAGGAGTACTAGTCCTGAGTCAATGTGCAGGGATACCAGGTAGTAATGAGGCTATATACAAGGAGTACTAGTCCTGAGTCAATGTGCAGGGATACCAGGTAGTAATGAGGCTATATACAAGGAGTACTAGTCCTGAGTCAATGTGCAGGGATACCAGGTAGTAATGAGGCTATATACAAGGAGTACTAGTCCTGAGTCAATGTGCAGGGATACCAGGTAGTAATGAGGCTATATACAAGGAGTACTAGTCCTGAGTCAATGTGCAGGGATACCAGGTAGTAATGAGGCTATATACAAGGAGTACTAGTCCTGAGTCAATGTGCAGGGATACTAGGTACTAATGAGGCTATATACAAGGAGTACTAGTCCTGAGTCAATGTGCAGGACTACCAGGTAGTAATGAGGCTATATACAGGGATACCAGGTAGTAATGAGGCTATATACAGGAAGTACCAGTGCTGAGTCAATGTGCAGGGATACCAGGTAGTAATGAGGCTATATACAGGAAGTACCAGTGCTGAGTCAATGTGCAGGGGTACCAGGTAGTAATGAGGCTATCCACAAGGACTACCAGTGCTGAGTCAATGTGCAGGGATACCAGGTAGTAATGAGGCTATATACAGGAAGTACCAGTGCTGAGTCAATGTGCAGGGATACCAGGTAGTAATGAGGCTATATACAGGAAGTACCAGTGCTGAGTCAATATGCAGGGATACCAGGTAGTAATGAGGCTATATACAGGAAGTATCAGTGCTGAGTCAATGTGCAGGGATACCAGGTAGTAATGAGGCTATATACAGGAAGTACCAGTGCTGAGTCAATGTGCAGGGATACCAGGTAGTAATGAGGCTATATACAAGGAGAACTAGTCCTGAGTCAATGTGCAGGGATACCAGTCCTGAGTCAATGTGCAGGGATACCAGTCCTGAGTCAATGTGCAGGGGTACCAGGTAGTAATGGGGCTATCCACAAGGAGTACTAGTCCTGAGTCAATGTGCAGGGGTACCAGGTAGTAATGAAGCTATATACAATGAGTACTAGTCCTGAGTCAATGTGCAGGACTACCAGTGCTGAGTCAATGTGCAGGGGTACCAGGTAGTAATGAGGCTATATACAGGAAGTACCAGTGCTGAGTCAATGTGCAGGGGTACCAGGTAGTAATGAGGCTATATACAAGGAGTACTAGTCCTGAGTCAATGTGCAGGGATACCAGGTAGTAATGAGGCTATATACAAGGAGTACTAGTCCTGAGTCAATGTGCAGGGATACCAGGTAGTAATGAGGCTATATACAAGGAGTACTAGTCCTGAGTCAATGTGCAGGGATACCAGGTAGTAATGAGGCTATATACAAGGAGTACTAGTCCTGAGTCAATGTGCAGGGATACCAGGTAGTAATGAGGCTATATACAAGGAGTACTAGTCCTGAGTCAATGTGCAGGGATACCAGGTAGTAATGAGGCTATATACAAGGAGTACTAGTCCTGAGTCAATGTGCAGGGATACTAGGTACTAATGAGGCTATATACAAGGAGTACTAGTCCTGAGTCAATGTGCAGGACTACCAGGTAGTAATGAGGCTATATACAGGGATACCAGGTAGTAATGAGGCTATATACAGGAAGTACCAGTGCTGAGTCAATGTGCAGGGATACCAGGTAGTAATGAGGCTATATACAGGAAGTACCAGTGCTGAGTCAATGTGCAGGGGTACCAGGTAGTAATGAGGCTATCCACAAGGACTACCAGTGCTGAGTCAATGTGCAGGGATACCAGGTAGTAATGAGGCTATATACAGGAAGTACCAGTGCTGAGTCAATGTGCAGGGATACCAGGTAGTAATGAGGCTATATACAGGAAGTACCAGTGCTGAGTCAATGTGCAGGGATACCAGGTAGTAATGAGGCTATATACAGGAAGTACCAGTGCTGAGTCAATGTGCAGGGATACTAGGTAGTAATGAGGCTATATACAAGGAGTACTAGTCCTGAGTCAATGTGCAGGGATACTAGGTAGTAATGAGGCTATATACAAGGAGTACTAGTCCTGAGTCAATGTGCAGGGGTACCAGGTAGTAATGAGGCTATATACAAGGAGTACTAGTCCTGAGTCAATGTGCAGGGATACCAGGTAGTAATGAGGCTATATACAGGAAGTACCAGTGCTGAGTCAATGTGCAGGGATACCAGGTAGTAATGAGGCTATATACAGGAAGTACCAGTGCTGAGTCAATGTGCAGGGATACCAGGTAGTAATGAGGCTATATACAGGAAGTACCAGTGCTGAGTCAATGTGCAGGGATACTAGGTAGTAATGAGGCTATATACAAGGAGTACTAGTCCTGAGTCAATGTGCAGGGATACTAGGTAGTAATGAGGCTATATACAAGGAGTGCTAGTCCTGAGTCAATGTGCAGGGGTACCAGGTAGTAATGAGGCTATATACAAGGAGTACTAGTCCTGAGTCAATGTGCAGGGTACCAGGTAGTAATGAGGCTATATACAAGGAGTACTAGTCCTGAGTCAATGTGCAGGGGTACCAGGTAGTAATGAGGCTATATACAAGGAGTACTAGTCCTGAGTCAATGTGCAGGGATACCAGGTAGTAATGAGGCTATATACAAGGAGTACTAGTCCTGAGTCAATGTGCAGGGATACCAGGTAGTAATGAGGCTATATACAAGGAGTACTAGTCCTGAGTCAATGTGCAGGGATACCAGGTAGTAATGAGGCTATATACAAGGAGTACTAGTCCTGAGTCAATGTGCAGGGATACCAGGTAGTAATGAGGCTATATACAAGGAGTACTAGTCCTGAGTCAATGTGCAGGGATACTAGGTAGTAATGAGGCTATATACAAGGAGTACTAGTCCTGAGTCAATGTGCAGGGATACTAGGTAGTAATGAGGCTATATACAAGGAGTACTAGTCCTGAGTCAATGTGCAGGACTACCAGGTAGTAATGAGGCTATATACAGGAAGTACCAGGGGTACCAGGTAGTAATGAGGCTATATACAGGAAGTACCAGGGATACCAGGTAGTAATGAGGCTATATACAGGAAGTACCAGGGGTACCAGGTAGTAATGAGGCTATATACAGGAAGTACCAGGTAGTAATGAGGCTATCCACAAGGAGAACAGCGATGTTCCTATCTGTGGCTTCATTGCTAAATACATCATACAGCCTTATTCTAAAATGGATCATTGCTAAAAATGTTTCCTCATCAATCTACACACAATACCCCATAATGACATCACAATACCCCATAATGACATCACAATACCCCATAATGACAAAGCGAAAACAGGTATTTGGAGAAGTTTGCAAATGTATTAAAAATAATAAACAGAAATACCTTATTTACATAAGTATTCGGACCCTTTGCTATGAGACTTGATATTGAGCTCAGGTGCATCCTGTTTCCATTGATCATCCTTGAGATGTTTCTACAACTTGATTGGAGTCCACCTGTTGTACATTTAATTGATTGTTCATGATTTTGAATTGTTTTCTCTGGTCAAGTTTCTCTGGTATGATGAAACCAGACTTGATCTCTTTAGCCTGAATGCCAAGTGTCACATCTGGAGGAAACCTGGCACTAGGCTACGGTGAAGCATGTTGGTGGAAGCATCGTGCTGTGGGGATGTTTTTCAGCGGCAGGGACTGGAAGACTAGTCAGGATCGAGGGAAAGATGAATGGAGCAAAGTACAGAGATCCTTGATGAAAACCTGCTCCAGAGCGCTCAGGACCTCAGACTGGGGCGAAAATTAACTGTCTAACAGGACAATGACCCTAAGCACACAGCCAAGCCAACTGCAGGAGTGGCTTCGGGACAAGTCTCTGAATGTCCTTGAGTGGCCCAGCAAGTGCTCGGACTTGAACCCTATCGAAAATCTCTGGAGAGATCAGAAAATAGCTGTGCAGCGATGCTCCCCATCCAACCTGACATAGCTTTAGAGCAGGGGTGTCAAAGTCAAATGGACGGAGGGCCAAATAAAAAAATCAGCTACAAGACGAGGGCCGGACTGTTCGAATGTTCATTGAAAATTTTTTAAATGACGCATATAGTCTAGTGAACCTAATTGAACCTACTGAAAACCTAACAAATATATTACAATATGATCAGATAAATAAAGCAATATTTTCTTATGGCTCTGTCAGTAATCTTTAATTTTCAACAGACACAAAAGACAAATTTCCTTTATATAAATATCCCCATAACATGAACATTAAATGAAAGAAACCGGTATTCAAGGCACCATCAGTAGACTATATTTTCTATTTTAGCAAAAGTGGGCTAAATTTACTTCAAAGAAAAAACAATAATAGCAATTTTCTATCATCCACTCAACTGAAATATTTTAAAAATATAATTGGATTGAAATACAAAAAATAAAGTGCAAAAATCTATTAATCAAAAACAACACTTTGTTTAAGGAGAAGTAACATGCAGTGAAAACAAATATTAAATTTTAACTTTTAAACTTGAACTGAGTAAAAACTCTAAATATGTGATTGCACAGTAATGTTCACTTGTTTGAGGTTGAGGGTGATACTTGGTGGTGTCCCATCTTTTCCACAAGTTCATCAATGTTCGGGGTAAGGCTCTGAGCTGAAGAAATCCTCAGAATTGAGTGGAGGTGTTCAGCAGTAAGTCGACTTCTGTGTGATGTTTTGTTCAGGTTCATCAAAGAAAACAGTTGTTCACACAGGTATGTGCTGCCAAACATAGACAACGTTTGAGCAGCCTGGATGCGCAGCTGGGGCATTGTGCCGGGAGGAAACGGGCGAACTCCGCAGCACCCACTGCCGCATATTTTGCCCTCAGTGCATCATTGCATTGGAGGTCAATCAACTCCATTTGGAGGTTTGGTGGTGAGCTTTCCACGTCAACAGCAAATGGGTTACCGAGCAGTTCCAACCTGCTTTTTTGTGCTTCAAAGTCAGCAAATCGGCGTCGAAAGTCAGCGGCAAGCATACCTATTTTATCAGCCAACTGTGTGCTCGGGAACGCACTGGTAGAGAGCTTCTCTTTCATGGTCTGGCAGCTGGGAAAGTGGCTCAAATTTTCTTTCCGCATCTGCGTCTCCCACAGAGTCAGTTTGGTTTTAAATGCCTTCACTGTACTGTACATATCAGAGATGACACGATCCCGACCCTGCAGCTGCAAGTTTATTGCATTCAGATGACTCGTAATGTCACACAGAAAAGCCATTTCACACAGAAACATTTCGTCTCGGAGTTGTGTTGTGTCTTTCCCTTTGCTGTCCAAGAACAGACAAATCTCCTCACGAAGCTCGAAACATCTTTGAAGCACCTTTCCCTGGCTTAGCCATCGCACCTCTGTGTGATAAGGCAAATCACCATGCTCCGTTTCTAACTCCGTCAGAAATGCCTTGAACTGGCGGTGATTCAAACCTTTGGCTCTGATAAAGTTAACTGTGCGCGTGATGATGCTCATTACATGCTCCATTTTCAAGGCTTTACCGCACAACGCTTCCTGGTGTATGATACAATGATAAGCTGTCAGCTCACCTGTCGCGTTTTCCTCTTGCATCTTTTCCCGTATCTTCGCCACCAGTCCGCTCCTGTGTCCACACATCGCAGGTGCTCCGTCGGTTGTCAAACCCACGAGTTTTTCCCAAGGCAGCTCCATCTCATTTACACATCTTGACACCTCTTCATACAAATCATGCCCCGTAGTTGTGCCATGCATAGGACGTAAAGCCAAAAACTCCTCTGTCACGCTTAGGTTGGAGTCCACTCCGCGGATGAAAATTGACAACTGGGCAATGTCAGAAATGTCGGTGCTCTCATCCACAGCCAAGGAATATGCAATAAAATCTTTTCCCTTTTTCACAAGCTGCTCTTTTAGATTGATGGACAACTGGTCTACTCTCTCGGCAATGGTGTTTCTGCTCAGACTCACATTTAAAAAGAGTTGCCTTTTTTCTGGGCAAACTTCGTCACAAACTTTAATCATGCAGTTTTTGATGAAATCCCCCTCCGTAAATGGCCGGGCTGATTTAGCGATCTCTTCTGCCAAAATAAAACTGGCCTTGACAGCAGCCTGGCCTTGTGATTTGGCTTTTTTGAACAGAGCCTGTCGAGATTTGAGGCCTCGTTTTAATTCCTCTGCCTTTTGTAGCCTTTGTTCCATGTCCATATTCTTGTTTTTGTCCGCGTGTTTCGTTTCATAATGTCGTCTCAGATTATACTCTTTCAGTACCGCCACACTTTCTCCACACAGAAGACACACAGGTTTTCCAGCTACCTTCGTGAACATATACTCCGACTCCCACCTTGTTTGAAACCCCCGGTTCTCAGTATCCACCTTCCGTTTTGCCATTTTTGATGGGTATCTGAAAGTTAATTTTACTGTGATGCTGACGACTGCTGTGCCAATAAATATTGAAATGAAGCAGCCTACTGCTCGGTGCGTCACCTTTGCATTGTGGGAAATGTAGTATTGGTGCGTGTAAAAGATCTGCGGGCTGCCGGCTTGCTGCGGGCCGGTTCTAATAATAAATCAAGATCATCCCAGGGGCCGTAAAAAACCTTCTTGCGGGCCGGATGTGGCCCGCGGGCCTTGACTCTGACATATGTGCTTTAGAGGATCTGCAGAGAAGAATGGGAGAAACTCCGCAAATACAGGTGTGCTAAGCTTGTAGCGTCACACTCAAGAAGACTCTCGGCTGTAATCGCTGCCAAAGGTGATTCAACAAAGTACTGAGTAAAGGGTCTGGATACTTATATAAATACGAGGGCCCTGACAGAGTGGGGACAGGAAACCAACCTCTGTCAACGTCAACACATTGACTAGACTCTACCTGTCCCTTTCCTCGCCCCTACCTGGGCTCGACCCAGGGACCCTCTGCACCCACGAGCTGATCGTGGACTTCAGGAATCAGCAGGGGGGCTTACCGACTTATCAACATCGACAGCACTTCAAAAGAGAAGGTGGAAAACTTCAAGTTCCTCGGCGTACACATCACTGACAATCTGACAGCGTGGTGAAGAAGGCGCAGCAGCGTCTCTTCAACCTCAGGAGGCTGAAGAAATTTGGCTTAAGATCCTAAAAAACTTCTACAGATGCAGAAATGGAGAGCATCCTGTCAGTCTGTATCACCGCCTGGTACGGCAACTGCACCGCCCTCAACCGCAAGGCTCTCCAGAGGGGGGTGTGGTCTGCCCAACGCATCACCGGGGGCACACTGCCAGCCCTCCAGGACACCTACAGCACCCGATGTCACAGGAAGGCCAAAAAAGATCATCAAAGACATCAGCCATGGCCTGTTCACCCCGCTATCATCTAGAAAGGGAGGTCAATACAGGCGCATCAAAAATGGGACAGAGAGACTGAAAAACAGCTTCTGTCTCAAGGCCATTAGACTGTTAATTAAATAGCCATCACTAGCCGGCTACCACCCGGCTACTCAACCCTGCACCTTAGAGGCTGCTGTCCTATACACATAGACATGGAATCACTGGCCACTTTAATAATGGAACACTAGTCACTTTAATAATGGAACACTGGTCACTTTAATAATGGAACACTGGTGACTTTAATAATGGAACACTGGCCACTTTAATAATGGAACACTGGTCACTAATAATGGAACACTGGTCACTTTAATAATGGAACACTAGTCACTTTAATAATGGAACACTAGTCACTTTAATAATGGAACACTGGCCACTTTAATAATGGAACACTAGTCACTTTAATAATGGAACACTAGTCACTTTAATAATGGAACACTAGTCACTTTAATAATGGAACACTAGTCACTTTAATAATGGAACACTAGTCACTTTAATAATGGAACACTAGTCACTTTAATAATGGAACACTAGTCACTTTAATAATGGAACACTGGCCACTTTAATAATGGAACACTAGTCACTTTAATAATGGAACACTGGCCACTTTAATAATGGAACACTAGTCACTTTAATAATGGAACACTAGTCACTTTAATAATGGAACACTAGTCACTTTGATCATGGAACACTAGTCACTTTAATAATGGAACACTAGTCACTTTGATCATGGAACACTAGTCACTTTAATAATGGAACACTAGTCACTTTAATAATGGAACACTGGCCACTTTGATCATGGAACACTAGTCACTTTAATAATGGAACACTAGTCACTTTGATCATGGAACACTAGTCACTTTAATAATGGAACACTAGTCACTTTAATAATGGAACACTGGTCACTTTGATCATGTTTACATACTGCTTTACCCCTCTCATGTGTATATACTGTATATCAAATCAAATCAAATCAAATTTATTTATATAGCCCTTCGTACATCAGCTGATATCTCAAAGTGCTGTACAGAAACCCAGCCTAAAACCCCAAACAGCAAGCAATGCAGGTGTAGAAGCACGGTGGCTAGGAAAAACTCCCTAGAAAGGCCAAAACCTAGGAAGAAACCTACAGAGGAACCAGGCTATGTGGGGTGGCCAGTCCTCTTCTGGCTGTGCCGGGTGGAGATTATAACAGAACATGGCCAAGATGTTCAAATGTTCATAAATGACCAGCATGGTCAAATAATAATAAGGCAGAACAGTTGAAACTGGAGCAGCAGCACGGCCAGGTGGACTGGGGACAGCAAGGAGTCATCATGTCAGGTAGTCCTGGGGCATGGTCCTAGGGCTCAGGAGACAGACAGGTAGGTAGATAGAGGTTAGACAGGTAAGAGACAGACAGGTAGGTAGATAGAGGTTAGACAGGTAAGAGACAGACAGGTAGGTAGATAGAGGTTAGACAGGTAAGAGACAGACAGGTAGGTAGATAGAGGTTAGACGGGTAAGAGACAGACAGGTAGGTAGATAGAGGTTAGACAGGTAAGAGACAGACAGGTAGGTAGATAGAGGTTAGACAGGTAAGAGACAGACAGGTAGGTAGATAGAGGTTAGACAGGTAAGAGACAGACAGGTAGGTAGATAGAGGTTAGACAGGTAAGAGACAGACAGGTAGGTAGATAGAGGTTAGACAGGTAAGAGACAGACAGGTAGGTAGATAGAGGTTAGACAGGTAAGAGACAGACAGGTAGGTAGATAGAGGTTAGACAGGTAAGAGACAGACAGGTAGGTAGATAGAGGTTAGACAGGTAGGTAGATAGAGGTTAGACAGGTAAGAGACAGACAGGTAGGTAGATAGAGGTTAGACAGGTAAGATACAGACAGGTAGGTAGATAGAGGTTAGACAGGTAAGAGACAGACAGGTAGGTAGATAGAGGTTAGACAGGTAAGAGACAGACAGGTAGGTAGATAGAGGTTAGACAGGTAAGAGACAGACAGGTAGGTAGATAGAGGTTAGACAGGTAAGAGACAGACAGGTAGGTAGATAGAGGTTAGACAGGTAAGAGACAGACAGGTAGGTAGATAGAGGTTAGACAGGTAAGAGACAGACAGGTAGGTAGATAGAGGTTAGACGGGTAAGAGACAGACAGGTAGGTAGATAGAGGTTAGACAGGTAAGAGACAGACAGGTAGGTAGATAGAGGTTAGACAGGTAAGAGACAGACAGGTAGGTAGATAGAGGTTAGACAGGTAAGAGACAGACAGGTAGGTAGATAGAGGTTAGACAGGTAGGTAGATAGAGGTTAGACAGGTAAGAGACAGACAGGTAGGTAGATAGAGGTTAGACAGGTAAGATACAGACAGGTAGGTAGATAGAGGTTAGACAGGTAAGAGACAGACAGGTAGGTAGATAGAGGTTAGACAGGTAAGAGACAGACAGGTAGGTAGATAGAGGTTAGACAGGTAAGAGACAGACAGGTAGGTAGATAGAGGTTAGACAGGTAAGAGACAGACAGGTAGGTAGATAGAGGTTAGACAGGTAAGAGACAGACAGGTAGGTAGATAGAGGTTAGACAGGTAAGAGACAGACAGGTAGGTAGATAGAGGTTAGACAGGTAAGAGACAGACAGGTAGGTAGATAGAGGTTAGACAGGTAAGAGACAGACAGGTAGGTAGATAGAGGTTAGACAGGTAAGAGACAGACAGGTAGGTAGATAGAGGTTAGACAGGTAGGTAGATAGAGGTTAGACAGGTAAGAGACAGACAGGTAGGTAGATAGAGGTTAGACAGGTAAGAGACAGACAGGTAGGTAGATAGAGGTTAGACAGGTAAGAGACAGACAAGTAGGTAGATAGAGGTTAGACGGGTAAGAGACAGACAGGTAGGTAGATATAGGTTAGACAGGTAAGAGACAGACAGGTAGGTAGATAGAGGTTAGACAGGTAAGAGACAGACAGGTACAGTTGAAGTCGAAAGTTTACATACACCTTAGCTAAATACATTTAAACTCCGTTTTTCACAATTCCTGACATTTAATCCTAGTAAAAATGTCCTGTCTTAGGTCAGTTAGGATCACCACTTTATTTTAAGAATGTGAATAGTCAGAATAATAGTAGAGAGAATTATTTATTTCAGCTAATATTTCTTTCATCACATTCCCAGTGGGTCAGAAGTTTACATACACTCAATTAGTATTTGGTAGCATTGCCTTTAAATTGTTTAACTTGGGTCAAACGCTTCGGGTAGCCTTCCACAAGCTTCCCACAATAAGTTGGGTGAATTTTGGCCCATTCCTCCTGACAGAGCTGGTGTAACGGAGTCAGGTTTGTAGACCTCCTTGCTCGCACACGCTTTTTCAGTTCTGCCCACAAATGTTCTATAGGATTGAGGTCAGGGCTTTGTGATGGCCACTTCAATACCTTGACTTTGTTGTCCTTAAGCCATTTTGCCACACCTTTGGAAGTATGCTTGGGGTCATTGTCCATTTGGAAGACCCATTTGCGACCAAGCATTAACTTCCTGACTGATGTCTTGAGATGTTGCTTCAATATATACATATAATTTTCCATCCTCATTTTTTAAATTATTTTTATTTCACTTTTATTTAACCAGGTAGGCTAGTTGAGAACAAGTTCTCATTTACAACTGTGACCTGGCCACGATAAAGCATAGCAGTGTGAACAGACAACAACACAGAGTTACACATGGAGTAAACAATAAACAAGTCGATAACACAATAGAAAAAAAAGAAAAAATAAAGTCTATATACATTGTGTGCAAAAGGCATGAGGAGGTAGGCGAATATTTACAATTTAGCAGATTAACACTGGGGTGATAAATGATCAGATGGTCATGTGCAGGTAGAGATACTAGTGTGAAAAGTAAATAAATAAAAACAGTATGGGGATGAGGTAGGTAAATTGGGTGGGCTATTTACCGATGGACTATGTACAGCTGCAGCGATCGGTTAGCTGCTCAGATAACAACAGATGTTTAAAGTTGGTGAGGGAGACAAAAGTCTCCAACTTCAGCGATTTTTGCAATTCGTTCCAGTCACAGGCAGCAGAGAACTGGAAGGAAAGGCGGCCAAATTAGGTGTTGCCTTTAGGGATGATCAGTGAGATACACCTGCTGGAGCGCGTGCTACGGGTGGGTGTTGCCATCGTGACCAGTGAACTGAGATAAGGCGGAGCTTTACCTAGCATGGACTTGTAGATGACCTGGAGCCAGTGGGTCTGGCGACGAATATGTAGCGAGGGCCAGCCGACTAGAGCATAGAGGTCGCAGTGGTGGGTGGTATAAGGTGCTTTAGTGACAAAACGGATGGCACTGTGATAAACTGCATCCAGTTTGCTGAGTAGAGTGTTGGAAGCAATTTTGTAGATGACATCGCCGAAGTTGAGGATCGGTAGGATAGTCAGTTTTACTAGGGTAAGTTTGGCGGTGTGAGTGAAGGAGGCTTTGTTGCGGAATAGAAAGCCGACTCTAGATTTGATTTTCGATTGGAGATGTTTGATATGAGTCTGGAAGGAGAGTTTACAGTCTAGCCAGACACCTAGGTACTTATAGATGTCCACATATTCAAGGTCGGAACCATCCAGGGTGGTGATGCTAGTCAGGCGTGCGGGTGCAGGCAGCGAACGGTTGAAAAGCATGCATTTGGTTTTACTAGCGTTTAAGAGCAGTTGGAGGCCACGGAAGGAGTGTTGTATGGCATTGAAGCTCGTTTGGAGGTTAGATAGCACAGTGTCCAAGGACGGGCCGGAAGTATATAGAATGGTGTCGTCTGCGTAGAGGTGGATCAGGGAATCGCCCGCAGCAAGAGCAACATCATTGATATATACAGAGAAAAGAGTCGGCCCGAGAATTGAACCCTGTGGCACCCCCATAGAGACTGCCAGAGGACCGGACAGCATGCCCTCCGATTTGACACACTGAACTCTGTCTGCAAAGTAGTTGGTGAACCAGGCAAGGCAGTCATCAGAAAAACCGAGGCTACTGAGTCTGCCGTAAGAATATGGTGATTGACAGAGTCGAAAGCCTTGGCGAGGTCGATGAAGACGGCTGCACAGTACTGTCTTTTATCGATGGCGGTTAGAAGCTGTTCAGGAGCCTTTTGGCGCTTGGTACTGCTTGCCGTGCATTAGCAGAGAGAACAGTCTATGACTTGGGTGGCTAGAGTCTTTGACAATTTGTAGAGCCTCTGACACAGCCTGGTATAGAGGTCCTGGATGGAAGGGAGCTTGGCCCCAGTGATGTACTGGGCTGTATACCCAGTGATGTACTGGGCTGTATACACTACCCTTTGACACCGCCTGGTATAGAGGTCCTGGATGGCAGGGAGCTTGGCCCCAGTGATGTACTGGGCTGTATACGCTACCCTCTGACACCGCCTGGTATAGAGGTCCTGGATGGCAGGGAGCTTGGCCCCAGTGATGTACTGGGCTGTATACGCTACCCTCTGACACCGCCTGGTATAGAGGTCCTGGATGGCAGGGAGCTTGGCCCCAGTGATGTACTGGGCTGTATACGCTACCCTCTGACACCGCCTGGTATAGAGGTCCTGGATGGCAGGGAGCTTGGCCCCAGTGATGTACTGGGCTGTATACGCTACCCTCTGACACCGCCTGGTATAGAGGTCCTGGGTGGCAGGGAGCTTGGCCCCAGTGATGTACTGGGCTGTATGCCATACCCTTTGTAATGCCTTGCGGTCAGATTTCATGCAGTTTCCGTACCAAGAGGTGATGCAGCCAGTCAAGATGCTCTCAATGGTGCAGTTGTAGAACATTTTGAGGATCAGAGGGCTCATGCAAAATCAGCCTCCTGAGGGGGAAGAGACATTGTCGTACCCTCTTCACGACTGTGTTGGGTGTTGGTGTGTTTGGACGATGATAGGTGCTTAGTGATGTGGACATCGAGGAACTTGAAGCTCTCGACCCACTCCACTACAGGCCTGTCGATGTGAATGAGGGTGTGTTGGCCCTCCGTTTCCTGTAGTCCACGGTCAGCTCCTTTGTCTTGCTGACATTGAGGGAGAGGTTGTTCTCCAAGCACCACATTGCCAGGTCTCTGACCTCCTACCTGTAGACTGCCTCATCGTTGACAGTGATCAGGCCTACCAATGTTGTTGCCTGCAAATGTAATGATGGTGTTGGAGTCATGCACAGCTACGTAGTCATTGTTGCTATTGTTGCTCTTATACATTTCCACTTCACAATAACAGCACTTACACTTGACCGAGGCAGCTCTAGCAGGGCAGAAATTTGACGAACTGACTTGTTGGAAAGGTGGCATTTTATGATGATACCACATTGAAAGTTACTGAGCTCTTCAGTAAGGCCATTCTACTGCCACTGTTTGTCTATGGAGATTGCATGGACCTGTGCTCAATTTTTTATTTTATTTTATACCTGTCAGCAATGGGTGTGGCTGAAATAGCCAAATCCACTAATTTGAAGGTGTGTCCACATACTTTTGTTTATATACTGTATAACAATATGAGGCAACATCCCTGGTTGGTTAACTCGGGCTTAGGAGATATTATATGTTTCGTTCTTTAATCTAATATCAGTCAGTTAACATGACCTTCATGAATTTTGAAGCCTTTGTGATTTATTTTTATTTTTAATTACGCTTCAAAATTAACCAAAAGTGATGATAGTGACATTATAGCTGATTAAGATTATCTCATTAAGATGATCTCAAATCGTATAAGATATCCTCAGCCTGTGTTCACCACACACCTGATTTACAGCGTTTATCCAAAAACCCTACAAATCTTCCATTCATTTTCCCTAGGTTTTATCAACAACGAACAATGGCGGAGTTAGTGCCTACAAAAACACGCCATTGGGTGTCGAATACATGTTCAGGTTTAATATTTATCTCGAGCCGAGTCAACCAATCTGCGTTCGCCTTGCTCTGACGTTGACTTCTTCTTCCTGCCTGAGCCAATCAGCCACCGTGTTGTTGTTTCTCAGCTACTAGTGGGTTTGTTTGGGTTTAAAGAGCTGTTTGGTGATCGGGAAAGACACGAACGCCCCAAAAAATGAGCATCGTTCACAAATAAGTAAGATTATCGTTACAAATAATTAAGTCGGTGTTTCTGTACACGTTTCTACTGAGATTGCATCGATCGAGTGGTGACGATATTGTACATTCCCGTGCTTTTGTTTGATTTCCTTTACCTGTCTGCTCGCTACGTTACGTTAATTAAGCAAGCCTGTGACGTTAGAGCATCCAAACCAAAATGTCAATACATCCTACCTTTCTGACAGACCTGGGGATTGTGTTAGGTTGTAACGTTAACACTTGTTTAAATTATCCAAGGAACGTCGTTTGAAATCAAAGTCAGACCACTGGCCCGCTAATGTTTTGCTAGCGAGGCTTTTTGTCCGTTAGCAACAATAGAACGTTGCTGCACCAACCAGCCTCAGTCCTGGCAGCAAGCCTCCAGGCACAGACAGCTAGAAAGACAGACATGTTTCACTATTTCTTCCTCTGTGACTGGGTCTTTGTAGGTAGAGCAGATGGCTTGTCCGGGTCTGTAGTTGCAAGGGGATGGAATGTCAGCTTCTGGTTTCTAGAAGGCATGTTGATTTTGTGTGGGTGTGTTTATCTTCAACAGGGTGGTGTGTTTATCTCCAACAGGGTGGGGTGTTTATCTCCAACAGGGTGGTGTGTTTATCTCCAACAGGGTGGGTGTGTTTATCTCCAACAGGGTGGGGTGTTTATCTCCAACAGGGTGGTGTGTTTATCTCCAACAGGGTGGGTGTGTTTATCTCCAACAGGGTGGTGTGTTTATCTCCAACAGGGTGGTGTGTTTATCTCCTACAGGGTGGTGTGTTTATCTCCAACAGGGTGGTGTGTTTATCTCCTACAGGGTGGTGTGTTTATCTCCAACAGGGTGGTTGTGTTTATCTCCCAACAGGGTGGTTGTGTTTATCTCCAACAGGGTGGTGTGTTTATCTCCAACAGGGTGGTGTGTTTATCTCCAACAGGGTGGTGTATTTATCTCCAACAGGGTGGTGTGTTTATCTCCAACAGGGTGGTGTGTTTATCTCCAACAGGGTGGTGTGGGTGTGTTTATCTCCAACAGGGTGGTGTGTTTATCTCCAACAGGGTGGTGTGTTTATCTCCAACAGGGTGGTGTGTTTATCTCCAACAGGGTGGTGTGTTTATCTCCAACAGGGTGGTGTGTTTATCTCCAACAGGGTGGTGTGTTTATCTCCAACAGGGTGGTTGTGTTTATCTCCAACAGGGTGGTGTGTTTATCTCCAACAGGGTGGTGTGTTTATCTCCAACAGGGTGGTGTGTTTATCTCCAACAGGGTGGTGTGTTTATCTCCAACAGGGTGGTGTGTTTATCTCCAACAGGATGGTGTGTTTATCTCCTACAGGGTGGTGTGTTTATCTCCAACAGGGTGGTGTGTTTATCTCCAACAGGGTGGTGTGTTTATCTCCAACAGGGTGGGGTGTTTATCTCCAACAGGGTGGTGTGTTTATCTCCAACAGGGTGGTGTGTTTATCTCCAACAGGGTGGTGTGTTTATCTCCAACAGGGTGGTGTGTTTATCTCCAACAGGGTGGTGTGTTTATCTCCAACAGGGTGGTGTGTTTATCTCCAACAGGGTGGGTGTGTTTATCTCCAACAGGGTGGTGTGTTTATCTCCAACAGGGTGGTGTGTTTATCTCCAACAGGGTGGGGTGTTTATCTCCAACAGGGTGGGGTGTTTATCTCCAACAGGGTGGTGTGTTTATCTCCAACAGGGTGGTGTGTTTATCTCCAACAGGGTGGTGTGTTTATCTCCAACAGGGTGGTGTGTTTATCTCCAACAGGGTGGTGTGTTTATCTCCAACAGGGTGGTGTGTTTATCTCCAACAGGGTGGTGTGTTTATCTCCAACAGGGTGGTGTGTTTATCTCCAACAGGGTGGTGTGTTTATCTCCAACAGGGTGGTGTGTTTATCTCCAACAGGGTGGGTGTGTTTATCTCCAACAGGGTGGTGTGTTTATCTCCAACAGGGTGGTGTGTTTATCTCCAACAGGGTGGTTGTGTTTATCCCCAACAGGGTGGTGTGTTTATCCCCAACAGGGTGGTGTGTTTATCTCCAACAGGGTGGTGTTTTTATCCCCAACAGGGTGGTGTGTTTATCCCCAACAGGGTGGTGTGTTTATCTCCAACAGGGTGGTGTGTTTATCTCCAACAGGGTGGTGTGTTTATCTCCAACAGGGTGGTGTGAGTATCTCCAACAGGGTGGTGTGAGTACCAGCCGGCCCCGAGGTTAGGTCAGAGGTCATGGAGGTTCGTGTTGGAAGCGTGGTGTTCAGCTCCAGGTTTGACTCTGGAAACCTGGGCCGCGTGGAGAAGGTTGACTCCTTCCCCTCCGACGCCACCTGTCCCACTTCCACAACCCTTAGCAGCACCCCCGACTACGAGTTTAATGTCTGGACGCGCCCTGACTGTGCCGGGACAGAACACGAGAATGGAAACAGGTAACCTAGCAACTCTCACACACACACACACTCACACACACTCACACACACACACAATTGGACAGGTAGAACAATATGTCTAACCAACAACATACCTCTGAGCTCTGAGGAATAGAGCCTCCTCTGGGCTCTGAGGAATACAGCCTCCTCTGGGCTCTGAGGAATACAGCCTCCTCTGGGCTCTGAGGAATACAGCCTCCTCTGGGCAGCCTCCTCTGGGCTCTGAGGAATACAGCCTCCTCTGGGCAGCCTCTGAGGAATACAGCCTCCTCTGGGCTCTGAGGAATACAGCCTCCTCTGGGCTCTGAGGAATAGAGCCTCCTCTGGGCTCTGAGGAATAGAGCCTCTGGGCTCTGAGGAATACAGCCTCCTCTGGGCTCTGAGGAATACAGCCTCCTCTGGGCTCTGAGGAATACAGCCTCCTCTGGGCTCTGAGGAATACAGCCTCCTCTGGGCTCTGAGGAATACAGCCTCCTCTGGGCTCTGAGGAATAGAGCCTCCTCTGGGCTCTGAGGAATACAGCCTCCTCTGGGCTCTGAGGAATACAGCCTCCTCTGGGCTCTGAGGAATACAGCCTCCTCTGGGCTCTGAGGAATACAGCCTCCTCTGGGCTCTGAGGAATACAGCCTCCTCTGGGCTCTGAGGAATACAGCCTCCTCTGGGCTCTGAGGAATACAGCCTCCTCTGGGCTCTGAGGAATACAGCCTCCTCTGGGCTCTGAAGAATACAGCCTCCTCTGGGCTCTGAGGAATACAGCCTCCTCTTTGTGTGTTGCAGGTCCTGGTTCTACTTTAGTGTGCGTGGTGCTTTGCCGGGGCGACTGCTGAAGGTCAATGTAATGAATATGAACAAGCAGAGTAAACTGTACAACCAGGGAATGGCTCCTCTAGTCAAGACGGTACCTGGTAGGACACGCTGGGAGAGAGTACGGGACAGACCCACATACGAGGTATACACACTATACACACGTTATACCACTATATACACACGTTATACCACTATATACACACGTTATACCACTATATACACACGTTATACCACTATATATACACACGTTATACCACTATATATACACACATTATACCACTATATACACACGTTATACCACTATATACACACGTTATACCACTATATACACATTATACCACTATATACACACATTATACCACTATATACACACATTATACCACTATATACACACATTATACCACTATATACACACGTTATACCACTATATACACACGTTATACCACTATATACACACATTATACCACTATATACACACATTATACACACGTTATACCACTATATACACACGTTATACCACTATATACACACGTTATACCACTATATACACACATTATACCACTATATACACACATTATACACACGTTATACCACTATATACACACGTTATACCACTATATACACGTTATACCACTATATACACACGTTATACCACTATATACACGTTATACCACTATACACACGATATACCACTATATACACACATTATACCACTATATACACACGTTATACCACTATATACACACGTTATACCACTATATACACACGTTATACCACTATATACACACAATATACCACACTATACACACAATATACCACACTATACACACGTTATACCACTATACACACGTTATACCACTATATACACACATTATACCACTATATACACACATTATACCACTATATACACACGTTATACCACTATATACACACGTTATACCATTATACACACATTATACCACTATATACACACATTATACCATTATACACACGTTATACCACTATATACACACATTATACCACTATATACACACGTTATACCATTATACACACGTTATACCACTATATACACACATTATACCACTATATACACACATTATACCACTATATACACACGTTATACCACTATATACACACGTTATACCACTATATACACACATTATACCACTATATACACACGTTATACCACTATATACACACATTATACCACTATATACACACATTATACCAATATATACACACGTTATACCATTATACACACGTTATACCATTATACACACGTTATACCATTATACACACACACAATGTTTACAGATGGACTAAATCGCTGGGTTATTGGTTGACCAAAGGTTTCTCCTCTCCACCTCAGATGGTGGATAACCAGTTCATCCTGTCGTTTACCCATCGTCTGTTGGAAGTGAAAGGAGCGACCACGTTCTTCTCCTTCAGTTTCCCCTTCTCCTACAGCGAGAGTCAAGACCTGCTGACACAGCTGGACCAGAGATACCCTGACACAGCCACGCTCACACCCAGGTACACACACACATATATACACACACACACACACACACGTACACACACACGTACACACACACACGTACACACACACACGTACACACACACACACACACACGTGTACACACACAGAGATACCCTGACACAGCCACGCTCACACCCAGGTACACACACACACACACACACACACACACACACACACACACGTACACACACACGTACACACACACGTACACACACACACACGTGTACACACACAGAGATACCCTGACACAGCCACGCTCACACCCAGGTACACACACACATATATACACACACACACACACACACGTACACACACACATATATACACACACACACACACACACACACACGTACACACACACGTACACACACACACACACACGTACACACACACGTACACACACACACACGTGTACACACACAGAGATACCCTGACACAGCCACGCTCACACCCAGGTACACACACACATATATATACTCACACACACACACACACACACACTGACACAACTGGACCAGGGATACACACACACACACACACACACACACACACACACACACACACACACACACACAGACACACACCCATCCTCTGTAGTCAGTGTTTCAACGCTCTCTTTTCACAGTCTGCTGCCTCAGTTTGTATGATGGCAATTTGCATATACTCCAGAATGTTATGAAGAGTGATCAGATGAATTGCAATTAATTCCAAAGTCCCTCTTTGCCAAATAGTCTGAATCCCCCAAAAAACATTTCCACTGCATTTCAGCCCTGCCACAAAAGGACCAGCTGACATCATGTCAGTGTTAACACAGGTGTGAGTGTTGACGAGGACAAGGCTGGAGATCACTCTGTCATGCTGATTGAGTTTGAATAACAGACTGGAAGCTTCAAAAGGAGGGTGGTGCTTGGAATCCTTGTTCTTCCTCTGTCAACCATGGTTACCTGCAAGGAAACACGTGCCGTCATTGTTGCTTTGCCCAAAAAGGGCTTCACAGGCAAGGGTATTGCTGCCAGTAAGATTGCACCTAAATCAACCAGTTATCGGATCATCAAGAACTACAAGAAGAGCGGTTCAATTGTTGTGAAGAAGGCTTCAGGGCGCCCAAGAAAGTCCAGCAAGCGCCAGGACCGTCTCCTAAAGTTGATTCAGCTGTGGGATCGGGGCAGCACCAGTACAGAGCTTGCTCTGGAATGGCAGTAGGCAGGTGTGAGTGCATCTGTACGCACAGTGAGGCAAAGACTTTTGGAGGATGGCCTGATGTCAAGAAGGGCAGCAAAGAAGCCACTTCTCTCCAGGAAAATCATCAGGGACAGACTGATATTCTGCAAAAGGTACAGGGATTGGACTGCTGAGGACTGGGTTACAATCATTTTCTCTGATGAATCCCCTTTCCGATTGTTTGGGGCATCTGGAAAAAGCTTGTCCGGAGAAAACAAGGTGAGAGCTACCATCAGTCCTGTGTCATGCCAACAGTAAAGCATCCTGAGACCATTAATGTGTGGTGTAGCTTCTCAGCCAAGGGAGTGGGCTCACTCACAATTTTGCCTATGAACACAATCATGAATAAAGAGTGGTACCAACACATCCTCCGAGAGCAACTTCTCCCAACCATCCAGGAACAGTTTGGTGATGAACAATGCCTTTTCCAGCATGATGGAGCACCTTGCCATAAGGCAAAAGTGATAACTAAGTGGCTCGGGGAACAAACATCGATATTTTGGGTCCATGGCCAGGAAACTCCCTAGACCTTAATCCCATTGAGAACTTGTGGTCAGTCCTTAAGAGGCGGGTGGACAAACAAAAACCCACAAATTCTGACAAACTCCAAACATTGATTATGCAAGAATGGGCTGCCATCAGTCAGGATGTGGCCCAGAAGTTAATTGACAGCATGCCAGGGCGGATTGCAGAGGACTTGAAAAAGAAGGGTCAACACTGCAAATATTGACTCTTTGCATCAACTTCATGTAATTGTCAATAAAAGCCTTTGACACTTATGAAATGCTTGTAATTATACGTCAGTATTCCATAGTAACATCTTACAAAATTATCTAAAGACACTGAAGCAGCAAACTTTGTGGAAATTAATATTTGTGTCATTCTCAAAACTTTTGACCACGACTGTACATTGTTGTAATGATGTGCAAATAGTTAAAGTACAAAAGGGAAAATAAATAAACATAAATATGGGTTGTATTTACAATGGTGTTTGTTCTTCACTGGTTGCCCTTTTCTCGTGGCAACAGGTCACACATCTTGCTGCTGTGATGTCACACTGTGGAATTTCACCCAGTAGATATGGGAGGTTATCAAAATTGGTTTTGTTTTGAAATTCTGTGCGGATCTGTGTAATCTGAGGGAAATATGTGTCTCTAATATGGTCCTACATTTGTCAGGAGTTTAGGAAATGCAGCTCAGTTTCCACCTCATTTTGTGGGCAGTGTGCACATAGCCTGTCTTCTCTTGAGAGCCAGGTCTGCCTACGGCGGCCTTTCTCAATAGCAGGGCTTTGCTCACTGAGTCTGTACATAGTCAAAGCTTTCCTTAAGTTTGGGTCAGTCACAGTGGTCAGGTATTCTGCCACTTTGTGTACTCTCTGTTTAGGGTCAGTCACAGTGGTCAGGTATTCTGCCACTGTGTGCTCTCTGTTTAGGGTCAGTCACAGTGGTCAGGTATTCTGCCACTGTGTACTCTCTGTTTAGGGTCAGTCACAGTGGTCAGGTATTCAGTCACAGTGGTCAGGTATTCTGCCACTGTGTACTCTCTGTTTAGGGTCAGTCACAGTGGTCAGGTATTCAGTCACAGTGGTCAGGTATTCTGCCACTGTGTACTCTCTGTTTAGGGTCAGTCACAGTGGTCAGGTATTCAGTCACAGTGGTCAGGTATTCTGCCACTGTGTACTCTCTGTTTAGGGCCAAACAGCATTCTAGTTTGCACTGTTTTTTTGTTAATTCTTTCAGATGTGTTTTGTTTTCTCCTGATTTGGTTGGGTCTAATTGTGTTGCTGTCTTTGGCTCTGTGGGGTCTGTTGGTGTTTGTGAACAGAGCCCCAGGACCAGCTTGCTTAGGGGACTCTTCTCCAGGTTCATCTCTCTGTAGGTGATGGCTTTGTTATGGAAGGTTTGGGAATCGCTCCCTTTTAGGTGTTTGTAGAATTTAACGGTCTCTTTTCTGGGTTTTGATCATTAGCGGGTATCGGCCTAATTCTGCTCTGCATGTATTATTTGGTGTTCTACGTTGTACACGGATGTATTTGCAGAATTCTGCGTGCAGAAACTCAATCTGGTGTTTGTCCCGTTTTGGGAATTCTTGGTTGGTGAGCGGACCCCAGACCTCACAACCATAAAGGGCATTGGGTTCTATAACTGATTCAAGTGTTTTTAGCCAGATCCTAATCGGTATGTCTAATTTGATGTTCCTTTTGATGGCATAGGAGGCCATTTTTGCCTTGTCTCTCAGCTCGTTCACAGCTTTGTGGAAGTTAATGATGTTTAGGCCGAGGTATGCATCGTTTTATTTTGTGTACTCTAAGGCAACGGTGTCTAGATGGAATTTATATTTGTGGTCCTGGCGACTGGAGCTTTTTTGGAACACCATTATTTTGTTTTACTGAGATTTACTGTCCGGGCCCAGGTCTGTCAGGGCCCAGGTCTGTCAGGGCCCAGGTCTGTCAGGGCCCAGGTCTGTCAGGGCCCAGGTCTGTCAGGGCCCAGGTCTGTCAGGGCCCAGGTCTGGCAGGGCCCAGGTCTGGCAGGGCCCAGGTCTGTCAGGGCCCAGGTCTGTCAGGGCCCAGGTCTGGCAGGGCCCAGGTCTGTCAGGGCCCAGGTCTGTCAGGGCCCAGGTCTGTCAGGGCCCAGGTCTGTCAGGGCCCAGGTCTGTCAGGGCGCAGGTCTGTCAGGGCCCAGGTCTGTCAGGGCCCAGGTCTGTCAGGGCCCAGGTCTGTCAGAATCTGTGCAGTAGATCTAGGTGCTGCTGTAGGCCCTCCTTGGTTGGGGCCCAGGTCTGTCCGGGCCCAGGTCTGGCAGAATCTGTGCAGTAGATCTAGGTGCTGCTGTAGGCCCTCCTTGGTTGGGGCCCAGGTCTGTCCGGGCCCAGGTCTGACAGAATCTGTGCAGTAGATCTAGGTGCTGCTGTAGGCCCTCCTTGGTTGGGGACAGAAGCACCAGATCATCAACAAACAGTAGACATTTGACAATTTGACATTTGATAAGTACATTGTTTTCACTGAGGAAATGTACGAGTTTGGTGTTAATGATAATGCAGAGGATTTTCCCCAAGGTTTCTGTTGACGCTTCTCCCACAGTAGTTATTGGGGTCAAATTTGTCTCCACTTTTGTGGATTGAGGTGCTCAGTCATTGGTTCCAAATATGGGGGAAGATGCCAGAGCCAAGGATGATGTTAAAGAGTTTAAGTTTAGCCAATTGGAATTTGTTGTCTGTATATTCATCTCTCTCTCCCCCTCCAGGTGTGGTGACAGTGTATACTTCCACAGGGAGGTGTTGTGTCACTCTCTGGATGGTAACAGAGTGGATCTGTTGACGGTCACCAGCTGTCTCGGCATGCAGGAAGAGAGAGAACACCGCCTGGACAAACTGTTTCCTGATGCAGAGACCCCACGACCTCATCGCTTCACTGGCAAACAGGTAACACACCCGCACACAGTCACGCACACAGTCACGCACACAGTCACGCACACAGTCACGCACACACACCCTGACCACAGGGTGATGTTTAATCAGTAAGGTCTCTGCATCAGACTCGTCTATTGATCATAGTGTGTGTGTGTGTGTGTGTGTGTGTGTGTGTGTGTGTAGGTGTTTTTCCTCAGTAGTCGTGTACACCCGGGGGAGACGCCGTCGTCGTTTGTCTTTAAGGGCTTTTTAAACTTCATTCTGCGTCATGACGACCCCAGAGCTCACACACTCCGCAACATGTTTGTCTTCAAACTCATCCCCATGCTGAACCCGGACGGGGTGGTGCGAGGACACTACAGGTACACACACGCTCATCACTGTCTCCCTCTCTCACTGTCTCGCTCTCTCACTGTCTCCCTCTCTCACTGTTTCCCTCTCTCACTGTTTCCCTCTCTCACTGTCTCCCTCTCTCACTGTCTCCCTCTTTCAATGTCTCGCTCTCTCACTGTCTCCCTCTCTCACTGTCTCCCTCTCTCCTCTTCACTGTCTCTCTTTTCACTGTCTCCCTCTCACTGTCTCCTCTTCACTGTCTCACTGTTTCCCTCTCACTGTCTCTCAATGTCTCCACTGTCTCCCTCTTCACTGTCTCCCTTTCACTGTCTCCCTCTTTCAATGTCTCCCTCTCTCACTGTCTCGCTCTCTCACTGTCTCCCTCTCTCACTGTCTCCCTCTCTCACTGTCTCCCTCTTCAATGTCTCCCTCTCACTGTCTCCCTCTCACTGTCTCCCTCTCTCACTGTCTCCCCCTGTCTCCTCAATGTCTCCTCTTTCACTGTCTCCTCTCTCAATGTCTCCCTCTTCACTGTCTCCCTCAATGTCTCCTCTCTCACTGTCTCGCCTCTCACTCACTGTCTCACTGCCTCTTCACTGTCTCCCTCTCTCACTGTCTCCCTCTCTCACTGTCTCCCTCTCTCAATGTCTCCCTCTCTCACTGTCTCCCTCTTTCAATGTCTCCCTCTTCAACTGTCTCCCTCTCTCAATGTCTCCCTCTCTCAATGTCTCCCTCTCTCACTGTCTCCCTCTCTCACTGTCTCCCTCTTTCAATGTCTCCCTCTTTCACTGTCTCCCTCCCCAGGACTGACTCTAGAGGGGTGAATCTGAACAGACAGTATCTGAACCCTAGTCCTGATCTCCACCCCTCCATCTACGCTGCTAAAACACTGCTGCTCTACCACCACACACACAACCGCACCACACACACACACTCCAACACGCACATCAACACACACTCTAACACACACACCTACAACCCACCTCAAGCACCTCCCCTCAGCACCAAACCCACCAATCAGAGCCCTGCCCCACACCTCACCCCTTTGGAACTCAGCCTCAACCAAAGGAACGCTGATAAAGACTCTAACCCCGCCCCTTCAGAGATTGCCATGGTTATGGAGGAGATCGCCTGGGTAACCATGGAGACCGGGAAGAGGGAGGGGCAGGGGGATGGAAGGTGCTGTGAAGACGAGAATGATTCGCAGAGCGTCTCAGAGTCCACGCCCACATCAGTACCTCTGGAGATGTCAGTCATAGCCGGGGAACCAATCCCTGCGCAGGAGGGGGGAGTGGCCTATTACGTGGACCTGCATGGCCACGCTTCCAAACGCGGCTGCTTCATGTACGGCAACAGCCTATCAGACGAAAACCAGCAGGTGAGAGAGAGAGAGGGAGGGAGAGTTGGGGAGAGAGAGGGAGGGAGAGTTGGGGAGAGAGAGGGAGGGAGACTTGGGGAGAGAGAGGGAGGGAGACTTGGGGAGATGGAGGGGGAGAGAGCTGGGGAGGGGAGAGGGAGACATGGAGGCTGGGGAGAGGGAGACATGGAGGCTGGGGAGAGGGAGACTTGTAGAGGGGGACTTGGGAGAATGTAGAGTATAGGGAAATTGCAGTGTTTCTACATAGGTAAAGAAAGGTTGCCTCATTCGGTAGAATTTGACAGAAGAACACCGTAGGGTATATTTTATCTTCTCCAATTGAATAAAGTGTAAAACATTTTTTATCCACACAAGAGGAAAGGGAGCTGGGGAGGCGGAGAGGAGGCTGGGGAGAGGGAGGCTGGGGAGAGGGAGGCTGGGGAGAGGGAGGCTGGGGAGAGGGAGAGACTGGGGAGAGGGCGACTGGGGAGAGGGAGACTGGGGAGAGGGAGGCTGGGGAGAGGGAGGCTGGGGAGAGGGAGGCTGGGGAGAGGGAGGCTGGGGAGAGGGAGACTGGGGAGAGGGAGACTGGGGAGAGGGAGACTGGGGAGAGGGAGAGGGAGGCTGGGGAGAGGGAGACTGGGGAGAGGGGAGAGGGAGACTGGGGAGAGGGAGACTGGGGAGAGGGAGACTGGGGAGAGGGAGGATGGGGAGAGGGAGAGGGAGACTGGGGAGAGGGAGAGGGAGGCTGGGGAGAGGGAGGCTGGGGAGAGGGAGACTGGGGAGAGGGAGAGGGAGGCTGGGGAGAGGGAGACTGGGGAGAGGGAGACTGGGGAGAGGGAGAGGGAGACTGGGGAGAGGGAGAGGGAGGCTGGGGAGAGGGAGAGGGAGACTGGGGAGGGAGGGGGAGAGGGAGACTGGGGAGAGGGAGACTGGGGAGAGGGAGGCTGGGGAGGGGGAGACTAGGGGAGAGGGAGGCTGGGGGCTGGGAGGGGGAGAGGGAGGCTGGGGAGAGGTAGACTGGGGAGAGGGAGGCTGGGGAGAGGGAGAGGGAGACTGGGGAGAGGGAGGCTGGGGAGGGGGGAGAGGGAGGCTGGGGAGAGGGAGACTGGGGAGAGGGAGACTGGGGAGAGGGAGGCTGGGGAGAGGGGGAGGCTGGGGGAGAGGGAGGCTGGGGAGAGGGAGGCTGGGGAGAGAGAGAGACTGGGGAGAGGGAGGCTGGGGAGAGGGAGACTGGGGAGAGGGAGGCTGGGGAGAGGGAGAGGGAGGCTGGGGAGGCTGGGGAGAGGGAGGACTGGGGAGAGGGAGAGGGAGGCTGGGGAGAGGGAGACTGGGGAGAGGGAGAGGGAGGCTGGGGAGAGGGAGACTGGGGAGAGAGGGAGAGGGAGGCTGGGGAGAGGGAGGCTGGGGAGAGGGTGGCTGGGGAGAGGGTGACTGGGGAGAGGGAGGCTGGGGAGAGGGAGGCTGGGGAGAGGGAGGCTGGGGAGAGGGAGACTGGGGAGAGGGAGGCTGGGGAGAGGGAGACTGGGGAGAGGGAGGCTGGGGAGGGAGAGGGAGACTGGGGAGAGGGAGACTGGGGAGATGGAGAGGGAGGCTGGGGAGAGGGAGACTGGGGAGAGGGAGACTGGGGAGAGGGAGAGGGGAGGCTGGGGAGAGGGAGACTGGGGAGAGGGAGCTGGGGAGAGGGAGGCTGGGGAGAGGGAGAGGGAGACTGGGGAGAGGGAGACTGGGGAGAGGGAGAGAGGGAGGCTGGGGAGAGGGAGACTGGGGAGAGGGAGAGAGGCTGGGGAGAGGGAGAGGGAGGCTGGGGAGGGGGAGAGGGAGGCTGGGGAGAGGGAGGCTGGGGAGAGGGAGGCTGGGGAGAGGGAGAGGGAGACTGGGGAGAGGGAGACTGGGGAGAGGGAGACTGGGGAGGGGGAGAGGGAGGCTGGGCAGAGGGAGGCTGGGGAGGGGGAGAGGGAGGCTGGGGAGAGGGGGAGACTGGGGAGAGGGAGACTGGGGAGAGGGAGACTGGGGAGAGGGAGCTGGGGAGGGGAGGCTGGGGAGAGGGAGGCTGGGGAGAGGGAGGCTGGGGAGAGGAGACTGGGGAGAGGGAGGCTGGGGAGAGGGAGAGGGAGACTGGGGAGAGGGAGACTGGGGAGAGGGAGGCTGGGGAGGGGGAGAGGGAGGCTGGGGGAGAGGGAGACTGGGGAGAGGGAGACTGGGGAGAGGGAGACTGGGGAGAGGGAGAGGGAGGCTGGGGAGAGGGAGGCTGGGGAGAGGGAGGCTGGGGAGAGGGAGACTGGGGAGAGGGAGAGGGAGGCTGGGGAGAGGGAGACTGGGGAGAGGGAGAGGGAGGCTGGGGAGAGGGAGACTGGGGAGAGGGAGAGGGAGGCTGGGGAGAGGGAGGCTGGGGAGAGGGAGGCTGGGGAGAGGGAGACTGGGGAGAGGGAGGCTGGGGAGAGGGAGGCTGGGGAGAGGGAGACTGGGGAGAGGGAGACTGGGGAGAGGGAGGCTGGGGAGAGGGAGACTGGGGAGAGGGAGACTGGGGAGAGGGAGAGGGAGGCTGGGGAGAGGGAGACTGGGGAGAGGGAGAGGGAGACTGGGGAGAGGGGAGGCTGGGGAGAGGGAGAGGGAGACTGGGGAGAGGAGACTGGGGAGAGGGAGAGGCTGGGGAGAGGGAGGCTGGGGAGAGGGGAGAGGGAGACTGGGGAGAGGGAGACTGGGGAGAGGGAGAGGGGAGAGGCTGGGGGGAGAGGGAGACTGGGGAGAGGGAGGCTGGGGAGAGGGAGAGGGGAGGCTGGGGAGAGGGGAGAGGGAGGCTGGGGAGAGGGAGGCTGGGGAGAGGGAGACTGGGGAGAGGGAGGCTGGGGAGAGGGAGACTGGGGAGAGGGGAGGCTGGGGAGAGGGAGGCTGGGGAGAGGGGAGAGGGAGACTGGGGAGAGGGAGACTGGGGAGACGGAGGCTGGGGAGAGGGAGGAGAGAGGGAGACTGGGGAGAGGGAGAGGGAGGCTGGGGAGAGGGAGACTGGGGAGAGGGAGCTGGGGAGGGGGAGAGGGAGGCTGGGGAGAGGGAGACTGGGGAGAGGGAGGCTGGGGAGAGGGAGGCTGGGGAGAGGGAGAGGGGAGGCTGGGGAGAGGGAGGCTGGGGAGAGGGAGAGGAGGCTGGGGAGAGGGAGGCTGGGGAGAGGGAGAGGGAGACTGGGGAGAGGGAGGCTGGGGAGAGGGAGAGGGAGGCTGGGGAGAGGGAGGCTGGGGAGAGGGAGACTGGGGAGAGGGAGACTGGGGAGAGGGAGGCTGGGGAGAGGGGGAGAGGGAGACTGGGGAGACTGGGGAGAGGGAGAGGGAGAGGGAGGCTGGGGAGAGGGAGGCTGGGGAGAGGGAGGCTGGGGAGAGGGAGACTGGGGAGAGGGAGAGGGAGGCTGGGGAGAGGGAGACTGGGGAGAGGGAGAGGGAGGCTGGGGAGAGGGAGACTGGGGAGAGGGAGAGGGAGGCTGGGGAGAGGAGGCTGGGGAGAGGGAGGCTGGGGAGAGGGAGACTGGGGAGAGGGAGAGGGAGGCTGGGGAGGGAGGGAGGCTGGGGAGAGGGAGACTGGGGAGAGGGAGGCTGGGGAGAGGGAGACTGGGGAGAGGGAGACTGGGGAGAGGGAGAGGGAGGCTGGGGAGAGGGAGACTGGGGAGAGGGAGCTGGGGAGAGGGAGGCTGGGGAGAGGGAGAGGGAGACTGGGGAGAGGGAGACTGGGGAGAGGGAGACTGGGGAGAGGGAGGCTGGGGAGAGGGGGAGAGGGAGACTGGGGAGAGGGAGACTGGGGAGAGGGAGAGGGAGGCTGGGGAGAGGGAGACTGGGGAGAGGGAGAATGGGGAGAGGGAGAGGGAGGCTGGGGAGAGGGAGACTGGGGAGAGGGAGAGGGAGGCTGGGGAGAGGGAGGCTGGGGAGAGGGAGGCTGGGGAGAGGGGGGAGAGGGAGACTGGGGAGAGGGAGACTGGGGAGAGGGAGGCTGGGGAGGGGGAGAGGGAGGCTGGGGAGAGGGAGACTGGGGAGAGGGAGACTGGGGAGACGGAGGCTGGGGAGAGGGAGACTGGGGAGGGGAGACTGGGGAGAGGGAGATGGGGAGAGGGAGGCTGGGGAGAGGGAGACTGGGGAGAGGGAGGCTGGGGAGAGGGAGGCTGGGGAGAGGGAGACTGGGGAGAGGGAGACTGGGGAGAGGGAGGCTGGGGAGAGGGAGGGGGGAGACTGGGGAGAGGGAGACTGGGGAGAGGAGGCTGGGGAGAAGGGGGAGACTGGGGGAGAGGGAGACTGGGGAGAGGGAGGCTGGGGAGAGGGAGACTGGGGAGAGGGAGACTGGGGAGAGGGAGAGGGAGGCTGGGGAGAGGGAGACTGGGGAGAGGGAGCTGGGGAGGGGAGAGGAGGCTGGGGAGAGGGAGACTGGGGAGAGGGAGGCTGGGGAGAGGGAGGCTGGGGAGAGGGAGAGGGAGACTGGGGAGAGGGAGACTGGGGAGGGAGGGAGGCTGGGGAGAGGGAGACTAGGGAGAGGGAGACTGGGGAGAGGGAGGCTGGGGAGAGGGAGGCTGGGGAGGGGGAGGCTGGGGAGAGGGAGAGGGAGACTGGGGAGAGGGAGACTGGGGAGGGGAGAGGGAGGCTGGGGAGAGGGAGACTGGGGAGAGGGAGACTGGGGAGAGGGGAGAGGAGACTGGGGAGAGGGAGACTGGGGAGAGGGAGACTGGGGAGAGGGAGACTGGGGAGGGAGGGAGAGGGAGGCTGGGGAGAGGGAGACTGGGGAGAGGGAGCTGGGGAGGGGGAGGGGAGGCTGGGGAGAGGGAGACTGGGGAGAGGGAGGCTGGGGAGAGGGAGGCTGGGGAGAGGGAGGCTGGGGAGAGGGAGAGGGAGACTGGGGAGAGGGGAGACTGGGGAGAGGGAGGCTGGGGGGAGGGGGAGAGGGAGGCTGGGGAGAGGAGACTAGGGGAGAGGGACTCTGGGGAGAGAGGGAGGCTGGGGAGAGGGAGACTGGGGAGAGGGAGACTGGGGAGAGGGGGGAGAGGGAGGCTAGGGAGAGGGAGGCTGGGGAGAGGGAGGCTGGGGAGAGGGAGACTGGGGAGAGGGAGGCTGGGGAGAAGGAGACTGGGGAGAGGGAGACGGGGAGAGGGAGACTGGGGAGAGGGAGACTGGGGAGAGGGAGACTGGGGAGAGGGAGGCAGGGGAGAGGGAGACTGGGGAGAGGGAGACTGGGGAGAGGGAGAGGGAGACTGGGGAGAGGGAGGCTGGGGAGGGGAGAGGGAGGCTGGGGAGAGGGAGACTAGGGAGAGGGAGACTAGGGAGAGGGAGACTGGGGAGAGGGAGGCTGGGGAGAGGGAGACTGGGGAGAGGGAGAGGAGGCTGGGGAGAGGGAGGCTGGGGAGAGGGAGGCTGGGGAGAGGGAGACTGGGGAGAGGAGGCTGGGGAGAAGGAGACTGGGGAGAGGGAGACTGGGGAGAGGGAGACTGGGGAGAGGGAGGCTGGGGAGAGGGAGACTGGGGAGAGGGAGGCTGGGGAGAGGGAGGCTGGGGAGGGAGAGGGAGACTGGGGAGAGGGAGACTGGGGAGAGGGAGGGAGGCTGGGGAGGGGGAGGCTGGGGAGAGGGAGACTGGGGAGAGGGAGACTGGGGAGGGGAGGCTGGGGAGAGGGAGGCTGGGGAGAGGGAGACTAGGGGAGAGGGAGACTGGGGAGAGGGAGGCTGGGGAGAGGGAGACTGGGGAGAGGGAGACTGGGGAGAGGGAGAGGGAGGCTGGGGAGAGGGAGACTGGGGAGAGGGAGACTGGGGAGGGGGAGAGGGAGGCTGGGGAGAGGTAGACTGGGGAGAGGGAGGCTGGGGAGAGGGAGACTGGGGAGAGGGAGACTGGGGAGAGGGAGGCTGGGGAGGGGAGAGAGGGAGGCTGGGGAGAGGGAGACTAGGGAGAGGGACTCTGGGGAGAGGGAGGCTGGGGAGAGGGAGACTGGGGAGAGGGAGAGGGAGGCTGGGGAGAGGGAGGCTAGGGGGAGAGGGAGGCTGGGGAGAGGGAGGCTGGGGAGAGGGAGACTGGGGAGAGGGAGGCTGGGGAGAAGGAGACTGGGGAGAGGGAGACTGGGGAGAGGGAGACTGGGGAGAGGGAGGCTGGGGAGAGGGAGACTGGGGAGAGGGAGACTGGGGAGAGGGAGGCTGGGGAGAGGGAGACTGGGGAGAGGGAGACTGGGGAGAGGGAGAGGGAGGCTGGGGAGAGGGAGACTGGGGAGAGGGAGAGGGAGGCTGGGGAGAGGGAGGCTGGGGAGAGGGAGACTGGGGAGAGGGAGACTGGGGAGAGGGAGGCTGGGGAGAGGGAGACTGGGGAGAGGGAGACTGGGGAGAGGGAGACTGGGGAGAGGGAGACTGGGGAGAGGGAGGCTGGGGAGAGGGAGAGGGAGGGGAGAGGGGAGAGGGGAGGCTGGGGAGGGAGACTGGGGAGAGGGAGACTGGGGAGAGGGAGACTGGGGAGAGGGAGACTGGGGAGAGGGAGACTGGGGAGAGGGAGCTGGGGGGGAGGGGGAGAGGGAGGCTGGGGAGAGGGAGAGGGAGACTGGGGAGAGGGAGACTGGGGAGAGGGAGACTGGGGAGAGGGAGACTGGGGAGAGGGAGACTGGGGAGAGGGGGAGAGAGACTGGGAGAGGGAGGCTGGGGAGAGGGAGACTGGGGAGAGGGAGAGGGGAGACTGGGGAGAGGGAGACTGGGGAGAGGGAGACTGGGGAGAGGGAGAGGGAGGCTGGGGAGAGGGAGACTGGGGAGAGGGAGCTGGGGAGAGGGGGGAGGGGAGGCTGGGGAGAGGGAGAGGGAGACTGGGGAGAGGGAGACTGGGGAGAGGGAGGGGGAGAGGGGGAGGGGGAGAGGGAGGCTGGGGAGAGGGAGACTAGGGAGAGGGAGACTAGGGAGAGGGAGACTGGGGAGAGGGAGACTGGGGAGAGGGAGAGGGAGGCTGGGGAGAGGGAGGCTGGGGAGAGGGAGAGGGAGGCTGGGGAGAGGGAGGCTGGGGAGAGGGAGACTGGGGAGAGGGAGGCTAGGGGAGAGGGAGACTAGGGAGAGGGAGACTGGGGAGAGGGAGGCTGGGGAGAGGGAGACTGGGGAGAGGGAGGCTGGGGAGAGGGAGACTGGGGAGAGGGAGACTGGGGAGAGGGAGAGGGGAGGCTGGGGAGAGGGAGGCTGGGGAGAGGGAGACTGGGGGAGGGAGACTGGGGGAGGGAGACTGGGGAGAGGGAGGCTGGGAGGAGGGAGACTGGGGAGAGGGAGGCTGGGAGGAGGGAGACTGGGGAGAGGGAGAGGGAGACTGGGGAGAGGGAGGCTGGGGAGAGGGAGACTGGGAGACTGGGGAGAGGGAGGCTGGGGAGAGGGAGGCTGGGGAGAGGGAGACTGGGGAGAGGGAGAGAGAGGAGGCTGGGGAGAGGGAGACTGGGGAGAGGGAGACTGGGGAGAGGGAGACTGGGGAGAGGGAGACTGGGGAGAGGGAGGCTGGGGAGAGGGAGACTGGGGAGAGGGAGACTGGGTAGAGGGAGAGGGAGGCTGGGGAGAGGGAGACTGGGGAGAGGGAGAGGGAGGCTGGAGGCTGGGGAGAGGGAGGCTGGGGAGAGGGTGACTGGGGAGAGGGAGACTGGGAGAGGGAGGCTGGGGAGAGGGAGACTGGGGAGAGGGAGGCTGGGGAGAGGGAGAGGGAGGCTGGGGAGAGAGGAGAGGAGACTGGGGAGAGGGAGACTGGGGAGAGGGAGAGGGAGGCTGGGGAGAGGGAGACTGGGGAGAGGGAGACTGGGGAGAGGGAGACTGGGGAGAGGGAGCTGGGGAGGGGGAGAGGGAGGCTGGGGAGAGGGAGGCTGGGGAGAGGGAGAGGGAGACTGGGGAGAGGGAGACTGGGGAGAGGGAGACTGGGGAGAGGGAGACTGGGGAGAGGGAGACTGGGGGAGGTGGGAGAGGGAGACTGGGGAGAGGGAGAGGGAGGCTGGGGAGAGGAGACTGGGGAGAGGGAGCTGGGGAGAGGAGGCTGGGGAGAGGGAGAGAGGGGGAGACTGGGGAGAGGGAGACTGGGGAGAGGGAGGCTGGGGAGGGGGCTGGGGAGAGGGAGGCTGGGGAGAGGGAGACTAGGGGAGAGGGAGACTAGGGAGAGGGAGACTGCTAATGGGAGAGGGAGGCTGGGGAGAGGGAGACGAGGGAGAGGGAGGCTGGGGAGAGGGAGGCTGGGGAGAGGGAGAGGGAGGCTGGGGAGAGGGAGGCTGGGGAGAGGGAGGCTGGGGGAGAGGGAGACTGGGGAGAGGGAGACTGGGGAGAGGGAGACTGGGGAGAGGGAGAGGGAGGCTGGGGAGAGGGAGGCTGGGGAGAGGATTCTGATAGCTGCTAATGAAGGATTCTAATTGCTGCTAATGAGGTATTCTGATAGCTGCTAATGAAGGATTCTGATAGCTGCTAATGAGGGATTCTGATGAGGGATTCTGATAGCTGCTAATGAGGGATTCTGATAGCTGCTAATGAGGGATTCTGATAGCTGCTAATGAAGGATTCTGATGAAGGATTCTGATAGCTGCTAATGAAGGATTCTGATAGCTGCTAATGAAGGATTCTGATAGCTGCTAATGAGGGATTCTGATAGCTGCTAATGAAGGATTCTGATGAGGGATTCTGATAGCTGCTAATGAGGTATTCTGATAGCTGCTAATGAAGGATTCTGATGAGGGATTCTGATAGCTGCTAATGAGGTATTCTGATAGCTGCTAATGAGGGATTCTGATAGCTGCTAATGAGGGATTCTGGTAGCTGCTAATGAGGGATTCTGGTAGCTGATAATGAAGGATTATGATAGCTGCTAATGAGGGATTCTGATAGCTGCTAATGAGGGATTCTGATAGCTGCTAATGAAGGATTCTGATAGCTGCTAATGAGGGATTCTGATAGCTGCTAATGAGGGATTCTGATAGCTGCTAATGAGGGATTCTGATAGCTGCTAATGAGGGATTCTGATAGCTGCTAATGAGGGATTCTAATAGCTGCTAATGAGGGATTCTAATAGCTGCTAATGAGGGATTATGATAGCTGCTAATGAGGGATTATGATAGCTGCTAATGAAGGATTCTGATAGCTGCTAATGAAGGATTCTGATAGCTGCTAATGAGGGATTCTGATAGCTGCTAATGAGGGATTCTGTGAGGGATTCTGATAGCTGCTAATGAGGGATTCTAATAGCTGCTAATGAGGGATTCTAATAGCTGCTAATGAGGGATTCTGATAGCTGCTAATGAGGGATTCTGATAGCTGCTAATGAGGGATTCTGATAGCTGCTAATGAGGGATTCTAATAGCTGCTAATGAGGGATTATGATAGCTGCTAATGAGGGATTATGATAGCTGCTAATGAAGGATTCTGATAGCTGCTAATGAGGGATTCTGATAGCTGCTAATGAGGGATTCTGTGAGGGATTCTGATAGCTGCTAATGAGGGATTCTAATAGCTGCTAATGAGGGATTCTAATAGCTGCTAATGAGGGATTCTGATAGCTGCTAATGAGGGATTCTGATAGCTGCTAATGAGGGATTCTGATAGCTGCTAATGAGGGATTCTGATAGCTGCTAATGAGGGATTCTGATAGCTGCTAATGAGGGATTCTAATAGCTGCTAATGAGGGATTATGATAGCTGCTAATGAAGGATTATGATAGCTGCTAATGAGGGATTCTGATAGCTGATAGCTGCTAATGAGGGATTCTGATAGCTGCTAATGAGGGATTCTGATAGCTGCTAATGAGGGATTCTAATAGCTGCTAATGAGGGATTATGATAGCTGCTAATGAAGGATTATGATAGCTGCTAATGAGGGATTCTGATAGCTGCTAATGAGGGATTCTGATAGCTGCTAATGAGGGATTCTGATAGCTGCTAATGAGGGATTCTAATAGCTGCTAATGAGGGATTATGATAGCTGCTAATGAAGGATTCTGATAGCTGCTAATGAAGGATTCTGATAGCTGCTAATGAGGGATTCTAATAGCTGCTAATGAGGGATTCTAATTGCTGCTAATGAGGGATTCTAATAGCTGCTAATGAGGGACTCTGATAGCTGCTAATGAAGGATTCTGATAGCTGCTAATGAAGGATTCTGATAGCTGCTAATGAGGGATTCTGATAGCTGCTAATGAGGGATTCTGATAGCTGCTAATGAGGGATTCTGATAGCTACTAATGAGGGATTATGATAGCTGCTAATGAAGGATTCTGATAGCTGCTAATGAGGGATTCTGATAGCTGCTAATGAGGGATTCTAATAGCTGCTAATGAGGGATTATGATAGCTGCTAATGAGGGATTCTGATATCTGCTAATGAGGGATTCTGATAGCTGCTAATGAGGGATTCTGATGAGGGATTCTGATAGCTGCTAATGAAGGATTCTGATGAGGGATTCTGATAGCTGCTAATGAGGGATTCTGATATCTGCTAATGAAGGATTCTGATAGCTGCTAATGAAGGATTCTGATGAGGGATTCTGATAGCTGCTAATGAAGGATTCTGATAGGGATTCAGATGAGCTTCTGATGAGGATTCTGATAGCTGCTAATGAGGGATTCTGATAGCTGCTAATGAGGGATTCTGATAGCTGCTAATGAGGGATTCTGATAGCTGCTAATGAGGGATTCTGATGATGAGGATTCTGATAGCTGCTAATGAGGGATTCTGATAGCTGCTAATGAGGGATTCTGAAAGCTGCTAATGAGGGATTCTGAAAGCTGCTAATGAGGGATTCTGATAGCTGCTAATGATTCTGGGATTCTGATAGCTGCTAATGAGGGATTCTGATAGCTGCTAATGAGGGATTCTGATAGCTGCTAATGAGGGATTCTGATAGCTGCTAATGAGGGATTCTGATAGCTGCTAATGAGGGATTCTGATAGCTGCTAATGAGGGATTCTGATAGCTGCTAATGAGGGATTCTGAAAGCTGCTAATGAGGGATTCTGATAGCTGCTAATGAGGGATTCTGATAGCTGATAGCTGCTAATGAGGGATTCTGATAGCTGCGATTCTGATAGCTGCTAATGAGGGATTCTGATAGCTGCTAATGAGGGATTCTGATAGCTGCTAATGAGGATTCTGATAGCTGCTAATGGGATTCTGATAGCTGCTAATGAGGGATTCTGATAGCTGCTAATGAGGGATTCTGATAGCTGCTAATGAGGGATTCTGATAGCTGCTAATGAGGGATTCTGATAGCTGCTAATGAAGGATTCTGATTTCTGATAGCTGCTAATGAGGGATTCTGATAGCTGCTAATGAAGGATTCTGATTTCTGATAGCTGCTAATGAGGGATTCTGATAGCTGCTAATGAGGGATTCTGATAGCTGCTAATGAGGGATTCTGATAGCTGCTAATGAAGGATTCTGATAGCTGCTAATGAGGGATTCTGATAGCTGCTAATGAAGGATTCTGATAGCTGCTAATGAAGGATTCTGATAGCTGCTAATGAGGGATTCTGATAGCTGCTAATGAGGGATTCTGATAGCTGCTAATGAGGGATTCTGATAGATAGCTGCTAATGAGGGATTCTGATAGCTGCTAATGAGGGATTCTGATAGCTGCTAATGAGGGATTCTGATAGCTGCTAATGAGGGATTCTGATAGCTGCTAATGAGGATTCTGATAGCTGCTAATGAGGGATTCTGATAGCTGCTAATGAGGATTCTGATAGCTGCTAATGAGGGATTCTGATAGCTGCTAATGAGGGATTCTGATAGCTGCTAATGAGGGATTCTGATAGCTGCTAATGAGGGATTCTGATAGCTGCTAATGAGGGATTCTGATAGCTGCTAATGAGGGATTCTGATAGCTGCTAATGAGGGATTCTGATAGCTGCTAATGAGGGAGGATTCTGATAGCTGCTAATGAAGGATTCTGATAGCTGCTAATGAGGGATTCTGATAGCTGCTAATGAGGGATTCTGATAGCTGCTAATGAGGGATTCTGATAGCTGCTAATGAGGGATTCTGATAGCTGCTAATGAGGATTCTGATAGCTGCTAATGAGGGATTCTGATAGCTGCTAATGAGGGATTCTGATAGCTGCTAATGAGGGATTCTGATAGCTGCTAATGAGGGATTCTGATAGCTGCTAATGAGGGATTCTGATAGCTGCTAATGAGGGATTCTGATGAGGGATTCTGATAGCTGCTAATGAGGGGATTCTGATAGATTCTGATAGCTGCTAATGAGGGATTCTGATAGCTGCTAATGAAGGATTCTGATAGCTGCTAATGAAGGATTCTGATAGCTGATAGCTGCTAATGAGGATTCTGATAGCTGCTAATGAGGGATCAGATAGCTGCTAATGAGGGATTCTGATCTGGAGGATTCTGATAGCTGCTAATGAGGGATTCTGATAGCTGCTAATGAGGGATTCTGATAGCTGCTAATGAGGGATTCTGATAGCTGCTAATGAGGGATTCTGATAGCTGCTAATGAGGGATTCTGATAGCTGCTAATGAGGGATTCTGATAGCTGCTAATGAGGGATTCTGATAGCTGCTAATGAGGGATTCTGATAGCTGCTAATGAGGGATTCTGATAGCTGCTAATGAGGGATTCTGATAGCTGCTAATGAGGGATTCTGATGAGGGATTCTGATAGCTGCTAATGAGGGATTCTGATAGCTGCTAATGAGGGATTCTGATAGCTGCTAATGAGGGATTCTGATAGCTGCTAATGAGGGATTCTGATAGCTGCTAATGAAGGATTCTGATAGCTGCTAATGAGGGATTCTGATAGCTGCTAATGAGGGATTCTGATAGCTGCTAATGAGGGATTCTGATAGCTGCTAATGAGGGATTCTGATAGCTGCTAATGAGGGATTCTGATAGCTGCTAATGAGGGATTCTGTGAGCGATTCTGATAGCTGCTAATGAGGGATTCTGATAGCTGCTAATGAAGGATTCTGATAGCTGCTAATGAGGGATTCTGATAGCTGCTAATGAGGGATTCTGATAGCTGCTAATGAAGGATTCTGATAGCTGCTAATGAGGGATTCTGATAGCTGCTAATGAGGGATTCTGATAGCTGCTAATGAGGGATTCTGATAGCTGCTAATGAGGGATTCTGATGAGGGATTCTAATAGCTGCTAATGAGGGATTCTGATAGCTGCTAATGAGGGATTCTGATAGCTGCTAATGAGGGATTCTGATAGCTGGTAATGAAGGATTCTGATAGCTGCTAATGAGGGATTCTGATGAGGGATTCTGATAGCTGCTAATGAGGGATTCTGATAGCTGCTAATGAGGGATTCTGATAGCTGCTAATGAGGGATTCTGATAGCTGCTAATGAGGGATTCTGATAGCTGCTAATGAGGGATTCTGATAGCTGCTAATGAGGGATTCTGAAAGCTGCTAATGAGGGATTCTGATAGCTGCTAATGAAGGATTCTGATAGCTGCTAATGAGGGATTCTGATGAGGGATTCTAATAGCTGCTAATGAGGGATTCTGATAGCTGCTAATGAGGGATTCTGATAGCTGGATTCTGATAGCTGCTAATGAGGGATTCTGGATTCTGATAGCTGCTAATGAGGGATAGCTGCTAATGAGGGATTCTGATAGCTGCTAATGAGGGATTCTGATAGCTGCTAATGAGGGATTCTGATAGCTGCTAATGAGGGATTCTGATAGCTGCTAATGAGGGATTCTGATAGCTGCTAATGAGGGATTCTGATAGCTGCTAATGAGGGATTCTGATAGCTGCTAATGAGGGATTCTGATGAGGGATTCTGATAGCTGCTAATGAGGGATTCTGTGAGCGATTCTGATAGCTGCTAATGAGGGATTCTGATAGCTGCTAATGAAGGATTCTGATAGCTGCTAATGAGGGATTCTGATAGCTGCTAATGAGGGATTCTGATAGCTGCTAATGAAGGATTCTGATAGCTGCTAATGAGGGATTCTGATAGCTGCTAATGAGGGATTCTGATAGCTGCTAATGAGGGATTCTGATGAGGGATTCTGATAGCTGCTAATGAGGTATTCTGATGAGGGATTCTGATAGCTGCTAATGAGGGATTATGATAGCTGCTAATGAGGGATTCTGATAGCTGCTAATGAGGGATTCTGATGAGGGATTCTGATAGCTGCTAATGAGGTATTCTGATAGCTGCTAATGAAGGATTATGATAGCTGCTAATGAGGGATTCTGATAGCTGCTAATGAGGGATTCTGATAGCTGCTAATGAGGGATTCTGATAGCTGCTAATGAGGGATTCTGATAGCTGCTAATGAGGGATTCTGATAGCTGCTAATGAGGGATTCTAATAGCTGCTAATGAGGGATTCTGATAGCTGCTAATGAAGGATTCTGATAGCTGCTAATGAGGGATTCTGATAGCTGCTAATGAGGGATTCTGATAGCTGCTAATGAGGGATTCTGATAGCTGCTAATGAGGGATTCTGATAGCTGCTAATGAGGGATTATGATAGCTGCTAATGAAGGATTCTGATAGCTGCTAATGAGGGATTCTGATAGCTGCTAATGAGGGATTCTGATAGCTGCTAATGAGGGATTATGATAGCTGCTAATGAGGGATTCTGATATCTGCTAATGAGGGATTCTGATAGCTGCTAATGAGGGATTCTGATGAGGGATTCTGATAGCTGCTAATGAAGGATTCTGATGAGGGATTCTGATAGCTGCTAATGAGGGATTCTGATATCTGCTAATGAAGGATTCTGATAGCTGCTAATGAAGGATTCTGATGAGGGATTCTGATAGCTGCTAATGAAGGATTCTGATGAGGGATTCAGATAGCTGCTAATGAGGGATTCTGATGAGGGATTCTGATAGCTGCTAATGAGGGATTCTGATAGCTGCTAATGAGGGATTCTGATAGCTGCTAATGAGGGATTCTGATAGCTGCTAATGAGGGATTCTGATAGCTGCTAATGAGGGATTCTGATAGCTGCTAATGAGGGATTCTGATAGCTGCTAATGAGGGATTCTGAAAGCTGCTAATGAGGGATTCTGAAAGCTGCTAATGAGGGATTCTGATAGCTGCTAATGAAGGATTCTGATAGCTGCTAATGAGGGATTCTGATGAGGGATTCTAATAGCTGCTAATGAGGGATTCTGATAGCTGCTAATGAGGGATTCTGATAGCTGCTAATGAGGGATTATGATAGCTGCTAATGAGGGATTCTGATAGCTGGTAATGAAGGATTCTGATAGCTGCTAATGAGGGATTCTGATAGCTGCTAATGAGGGATTCTGATAGCTGCTAATGAGGGATTCTGATAGCTGCTAATGAGGGATTCTGATAGCTGCTAATGAGGGATTCTGATGAGCTTCTGATAGCTGCTAATGAGGGATTCTGAGCTGCTAATGAAGGATTCTGAGGGATTCTGATAGCTGCTAATGAGGGATTCTGATAGCTGCTAATGAAGGATTCTGATAGCTGCTAATGAAGGATTCTGATAGCTGCTAATGAGGGATTCTGATAGCTGCTAATGAGGGATTCTGATAGCTGCTAATGAGGGATTCTGATAGCTGCTAATGAGGGATTCTGATGAGGGATTCTGATAGCTGCTAATGAGGGATTCTGATGAGGGATTCTGATAGCTGCTAATGAGGGATTCTGATAGCTGCTAATGAGGGATTCTGATAGCTGCTAATGAGGGATTCTGATGAGGGATTCTGATAGCTGCTAATGAAGGATTCTGATGAGGGATTCTGATAGCTGCTAATGAGGGATTCTGATAGCTGCTAATGAAGGATTCTGATGAGGGATTCTGAAAGCTGCTAATGAGGGATTCTGAAAGCTGCTAATGAGGGATTCTGAAAGCTGCTAATGAGGGATTCTGATAGATGCTAATGAAGGATTCTGATAGCTGCTAATGAAGGATTCTGATAGTTGCTAATCAGGGATTCTGATGAGGGATTCTGATAGCTGCTAATGAAGGATTCTGATAGCTGCTAATGAGGGATTCTGATAGCTGCTAATGAGGGATTCTGATATCTGCTAATGAGGGATTCTGATAGCTGCTAATGAGGGATTCTGATAGCTGCTAATGAGGGATTCTAATAGCTGCTAATGAGGGATTATGATAGCTGCTAATGAGGGATTCTGATATCTGCTAATGAGGGATTCTGATAGCTGCTAATGAGGGATTCTGATGAGGGATTCTGATAGCTGCTAATGAAGGATTCTGATGAGGGATTCTGATAGCTGCTAATGAGGGATTCTGATATCTGCTAATGAAGGATTCAGATAGCTGCTAATGAAGGATTCTGATGAGGGATTCAGATAGCTGCTAATGAGGGATTCTGATAGCTGCTAATGAGGGATTCTGATAGCTGCTAATGAGGGATTCTGATGAGGGATTCTGATAGCTGCTAATGAGGGATTCTGATAGCTGCTAATGAATGATTCTGATGAGGGATTCTGATAGCTGCTAATGAGGGATTCTGATAGCTGCTAATGAGGGATTCTGATAGCTGCTAATGAGGGATTCTAATAGCTGCTAATGAGGGATTCTGATAGCTGCTAATGAAGGATTCTGATAGCTGCTAATGAGGGATTCTGATAGCTGCTAATGAAGGATTCTGATAGCTGCTAATGAGGGATTCTGATAGCTGCTAATGAGGGATTCTGATAGCTGCTAATGAGGGATTCTGATAGCTGCTAATGAGGGATTCTGATAGCTGCTAATATATATATAATTGAGTCACTTCCTGATTGGATTTTTCTCTGGATTTCGCCTGCAATATCAGTTCTGTTATACTCACAGACAATATTTTTACAGTTTTGGAAACTTTAGAGTGTTTTCTATCCTACGCTGTCAATTATATGCATATTCTAGCTATCTGGTCCTGAGAAATAGGCAGTTTACTTTGGGAACGTTATTTTTCCAAAAATAAAAATAGTGCCCCCTAGCTTCAAGAGGTTAAGTGATGTCCACTGGCTCCAGGTCATCTATATGTATTTGCTAGGTAAAGCCCCGCCTTATCTCAGCTCACTGGTCACCATAGCAGCACCCACTCGTAGTACGCGCTCCAGCAGGTATATTTCACTGGTCACCCCCAAAGCCAATTACTCCTTTGGCTTTAATCTAGATCGTGGCTAATTTATCCATATAAAATTATATTGCGTTCCCATCTGGTCCAGGACATTTACCACCTTGCATTGCACGTGCTGCTTCTGAAATCTCTTCAATGGTGACAGGTTCCTTCATTTGAAGCTTGGAGACGGAATCAATTGTTGGAATAGTTAGATTATTAAAAAAATGATCGAGCTGAGGGGGCAGTAGTCTGTTCAGAAGTGTATAAAGAGGCATAGAAGTCTTTAAATCAAATCAAAGTTTATTTGTCATGTGCGCTGCAAACAACAGATTTACAGTGAAATGCTCACTTACAGGCTCTAACCAATATTGAAAGGTGTTAGGTCAACAACAATAAACGGGTTATTTATTCGCTGGGGATCTATCGTTGCACCCGTAGGTGTTAGGTCAACAACAATAAACGGGTTATTTATTCGCTGGGGATCTATTGTTGCACCCGTAGGTGTTTGAATTTCAGAAATGTGTTGATCAGAGGAAGACTGGCGAAGTTGATGAGAAAGCAATTTACTTGCCTTGTCACCATCCTCATAGTGAATGTGTCGAGACTTAAGCAGCAGTCCCTCGATTTGGCCTGTTGACAAGGTATCGAATTCAGCTTGGAAAGAGAGTCGATTCTCTGTACACATTTGGGGATGGTGAGGTCGCGTAAGTATTGTCTAGCTGTAAAATACGAGTTGTCCGTTGTAGGCCTTAAAAGTCTCCCACAGAACAGATGCTGAAACATCGGGGGTGTCATTAGTAGCTATAAAAACATCAATCTGAGCAGTCAGAAAGTTGTCAACCTTCATCAGACCGCAAGCGAGTATTAAAACGCCAAGGTACACAAGGCTCAGTCCCACCACCAACTGATAGCTCTAAAGTCAGAGGGGCGTGATCAGATATGACTATGGAATTGCATGAGCGTACAGAGGAAAGAGGTATGTTGTCGAGGAAGAAGTAGTCAACACTCTTAAGTGGGATGGACACAGGAGAAAAATGAATTTTCCCGACTAGTTGGATTGAAAATACACCAGGGGTCTGTAACGGCAAACTGTTGAAGAAAAGTGTGGATAACCTTAGAACGTGTTGGAGGAACAATCCAAAGTAGGATTAAACCAGCAATTAAAATCGCCTCCCTAGATTAATGTGTGAGGTCATGTCTGGAAGTGAAGACAAAGGCACGGTATAAAAATGTTTTGGCACATAGATATTGGTAAGGATCAATGGAGTATTATAGATTGGCCGTAATATATCAGTGGCCGTAATATATCTGACACTGGCATCTGAAATAACCTTGGAAGAAACAAAGGGTTGCCATTTGTGGATCAGAATTGGCAGCTTCCCTCAATTTATTTTGAGAACTGGAATGATAAAGTTTTTTTCTAATGTGATCTGAAATTGTCAGATGGGTCTCTTGTCTGCGTTTGACTGGTTGGTTCAAACCTTTTACAGTTCCAACTAGACAATGTAAGTGTACTCCGTCGGCTGCCCTATTGCATTAGCTTGTTGAGACCTTTGGAAAAAGAGGAATTGAGTGTAGCTTTTTAAATGTACAAACAGGAAATACCAAACCAAAAAACTGTTGACCTACCTCCCTCCCGCTGAAGTGTCTTCCCAAACAAGTTGCCTGCACCCCCCCCCCCCCCCCCAGTATACAAGCTCCTAAATACTCTCCAGTATTTGGTTCAGTAGCTAGGCTAAACTCTTACCAAGCGGAGCATTGGGACAATTATATTATAAAAGAGATTATAAAAGATTATTCAATAGTGCCAAGTAAAGTGACAACAGGGTGTTAAATCAAATAACATAGGCAGCATGACAGCTTATGGCCTCGACAAAATAAAAGGAAACTGTTCCACAAGCCAACATAGAAAACTATTTGTTTTAAAGGCCTACCTTCAAACTCAGTGCCTCTTTGCTTGACACAATAGGAAAATCAAAAGAAATCAGCCAAGACCTCAGAAAAATAATTGTAGACCTCCACAAGTCTGGTTCATCCTTGGGAGCAATTTCCAATCGCCTGAAGGTACCACGTTCATCTGTACAAACAATAGTACGCAAGTATAAACACCATGGGACCACGCAGGCGTCATACCGCTCAGGAAGGAGACGCGTTCTGTCTCCTAGAGATGAACGTACTTTGGTGCGAAAAGTGCAAATCAATCCCAGAACAACAGCAAAGGACCTTGTGAAGATGCTGGAGGAAAGAGGTACCTATATCCACAGTAAAACGAGTCCTATATCGACATAACCTGAAAGGCTGCTCAGCAAGGAAGAAGTCACTGCTCCAAAACCGCCACAAAAAAAGACAGACTACGGTTTGCAACAGCACTTGGGGACAAAGATTGTACTTTTTGGAGAAATGTCCCCATGTGTCTGTTGAAACTGTTTGGCCATAATGACCATTGTTATGATTGGAGGAAAACGGGGGACGCTTGCAAGCCGAAGAACACCATCCCAACCGTGAAGCATGGGGGTGGCAGCATCATGTTGTGGGGGTGCTTTGCTGCAGGAGGGACTGGTGCACTTCACAAACTAGATGGCATCATGACAGAGGAAAATTATGTGGATATATTGAAGCAACATCTCAAGACATCAGTCATAGCCTCAAGCTCATTACCATAACGCAACATTTCCTATTCATGAAAATCGCAAATGAAATTAAATAAATATATTCAAACACAAGCTTAGCCTTTTGTTAACAACACTGTCTTCTCAGATTTTCAAAATATGCTTTTCAACCAAAGCTACACAAGCATTTGTGTAAGAGTATTGATAGCCTAGCATAGCATTAAGCCTAGCATGTCATGGCTCACATCAACACCATTATCCCAGAAACCCTAGACCCACTCCAATTTGCATACCGCCCAAACAGATCCACAGATGATGCAATCTCTATTGCACTCCACACTGCCCTTTCCCACCTGGACTAGAGGAACACCTACGTGAGAATTCTATTCATTGACTACAGCACAGTTCAACACCATAATGCCCTCCAAGCTCATCACTAAGCTAAGGACCCTGGGACTAAACACATACCTCTGCAACTGGATCCTGGACTTCCTGACAGGCTACCCCCAGGTGGTAAGGGTAGGTAACAACACATTTGACACACTGATCCTCAACACTGGAGCAGGGGTGCGTGCTCAGTCCCCTCCTGTACTTCCTGTTCACCCATGACTGCGTGGCCAGGCACGACTCCAACACCATCATTAAGTCTGCCGACGACACAACAGTGTCAACCCCTAACCCTAACCAAACCGACAACGACGAGACAGCTTATAGGGAGGAGGCCGGCGACCTGGCCAGGTGGTGCTAGAATAACAATCTATCCCTCAACGTATCCAAGACTAAAGAAATGATTGTGGGCATCAGGAAAGGCAGGACCGAGCACGCCCCCATTCTCATCGACAGGGCTGTAGTGGAGCAGGTTGAGAGCTTCAAGTTCCTTGGTGTCCTCATCACCAACAAACTACAATGGTCCAAACACACCAAGACAGTCGTGAAGAGGGCACGACAAAGCCTATTCCCCCCTCAGGATCCTCAAAAGATTTGGCATGGGTCCTCAGATCCTCAAAAGGTTCTACAGCTGCAACATCGAGAGCATCCTGTTATTATTCACTGTCTTCTTACTGTTGTTTTTTTTATTTCTTTACTTATCTATTGTTCACCTAATACCTATTTTCTTTAATTTACAAATGGCACTGTTGGTTAGGGCCTGTAAGGAAGCATTTCACCTGTTGTATTCGGGGCACGTGACAAATAAACTTTGATTTGATCACTTCTTTCACTGTACAAAGACAAAAGAGATGAAAAACCTTGCTTCGGATATTCTGTCGTTCAAGGCAACCGAAACTGTCAGGAGCAGACAAATATGCCCGCCTCTCCAGTTGGTAGCTCGTTCAGGAAAATCCAAGGCTTTGCTGCGGCCTACTTTAGCAATCTTCCGTTCAGCAATTCACAGCCATTATTAACGTTCAGAAGAGCAAAGAGATATGAAACTATGTAAACAGTACTTAGTAAAGTGCCATTAATTAAACAATATATTAAACTGCTCTATATTAAATCAAAGTTTGTCACAATTTGGCGGAGCTCTCTGGGAAACGTGTTACGGCATTGGTGCCTCCGGGAATCCCCTACATGGTCTTGTTAGGTACCTTAATGCTGACGTGTGTGTGTGTGTGTGTGTGTGTGTGTGTCTCTGTCTGCGTGTAGGTGGAGAACATGTTGTACCCTAAACTGATAGCTGTGAACTCCGCCCACTTTGACTTCCATGGTTGTAACTTCTCCGAGAAGAACATGTACGCCCGCGACAAGAGAGACGGTCAGAGCAAAGAGGGCAGTGGACGCGTGGCCATGCACAAAGCTATAGGACTACTACACAGGTAATATCACTACGCACAAAGCTATAGGACTACTACACAGGTAATATCACTACGCACAAAGCTATAGGACTACTACACAGGTAATATCACTACGCACAAAGCTATAGGACTACTACACAGGTAATATCACTACGCACAAAGCTATAGGACTACTACACAGGTAATATCACTACGCACAAAGCTATAGGACTACTACACAGGTAATATCACTACGCACAAAGCTATAGGACTACTACACAGGTAATATCACTACGCACAAAGCTATAGGACCACTACACAGGTAATATCACTACGCACAAAGCTATAGGACTACTACACAGGTAATATCACTACGCACAAAGCTATAGGACTACTACACAGGTAATATCACTACGCACAAAGCTATAGGACTACTACACAGGTAATATCACTACGCACAAAGCTATAGGACTACTACACAGGTAATATCACTACGCACAAAGCTATAGGACTACTACACAGGTAATATCACTACGCACAAAGCTATAGGACCACTACACAGGTAATATCACTACGCACAAAGCTATAGGACTACTACACAGGTAATATCACTACGAAAGCGTACAAAGCTACAAAGCTATAGGACTACTACACAGGTAATATCACTACGCACAAAGCTATAGGACCACTACACAGGTAATATCACTACGCACAAAGCTATAGGACTACTACACAGGTGTAGGACTACTACACAGGTAATATCACTACGCACAAAGCTATAGGACCACTACACAGGTAATATCACTATGCACAAAGCTATAGGACCACTACACAGGTAATATCACTACGCACAAAGCTATAGGACTACTACACAGGTAATATCACTACGCACAAAGCTATAGGACTACTACACAGGTGTAGGACTACTACACAGGTAATATCACTACGCACAAAGCTATAGGACTACTACACAGGTAATATCACTACGCACAAAGCTATAGGACCACTACACAGGTAATATCACTACGCACAAAGCTATAGGACCACTACACAGGTAATATCACTACGCACAAAGCTATAGGACTACTACACAGGTAATATCACTACGCACAAAGCTATAGGACCACTACACAGGTAATATCACTACGCACAAAGCTATAGGACTACTACACAGGTAATATCACTACGCACAAAGCTATAGGACCACTACACAGGTAATATCACTACGCACAAAGCTATAGGACTACTACACAGGTGTAGGACTACTACACAGGTAATATCACTACGCACAAAGCTATAGGACCACTACACAGGTGTAGGACTACTACACAGGTAATATCACTACGCACAAAGCTATAGGACTACTACACAGGTGTAGGACTACTACACAGGTAATATCACTACGCACAAAGCTATAGGACTACTACACAGGTGTAGGACTATTACACAGGTAATATCACTACGCACAAAGCTATAGGACTACTACACAGGTGTAGGACTACTACACAGGTAATATCACTACGCACAAAGCTATAGGACTACTACACAGGTAATATCACTACGCACAAAGCTATAGGACTACTACACAGGTGTAGGACTACTACACAGGTAATATCACTACGCACAAAGCTATAGGACTACTACACAGGTAATATCACTACGCACAAAGCTATAGGACTACTACACAGGTGTAGGACTACTACACAGGTAATATCACTACGCACAAAGCTATAGGACTACTACAAAGCTATAGGACTACTACACAGGTGTAGGACTACTACTGTGGGAAGCATTGGAGTCAACATGGGCCAGCATCTCTGTGGAAGGCTTTAGATACCTTGCAGAGTCTATGTCCTGACGAATTGAGGCTGTTCTGAGGACAAAAAAGGGTACAACTCAATATTAGGGAGGTGTTCTTAATGTTTTGTAAACTCAGTGTATGTTGGAGTGTAATTATTATATACAGTGTATTCGGAAAGTAATCAGACCCCTTGACTTTTTCCACATTTTGTTTCAGGTAGTGATGCAGTGATATGACATTTTGGTACGTTTCAGGTAGTGATGCAGTGATATGACATTTTGGTACGTTTCAGGTAGTGATGCAGTGATATGACATTTTGGTACGTTTCAGGTAGTGATGCAGTGATATGACATTTTGGTACGTTTCAGGTAGTGATGCAGTGATATGACATTTTGGTACGTTTCAGGTAGTGATGCAGTGATATGACATTTTGGTACGTTTCAGGTAGTGATGCAGTGATATGACATTTTGGTACGTTTCAGGTAGTGATGCAGTGATATGACATTTTTGGCCAAAAGAAATGTTACCATTTAACCGATATTAAAAATGTAGCGGCCTTTTAAGCATTCTAGTTCAGTTAAACAGTTAACACACACATGTACGCAGAGGTCTAAGGCACCACATCTCAGTGCAAGTGGGGTCACTACAGTCCCTGGTTCGAATCCAGGCTGTATCACATCTTGCCGTGATTTGGAGTCCCATCATAGGGCGGCGCACACACACACACACACACACACACACACACACACACACACACACACACTGACCCAAAATTTAGTTGGCATTTCCTTATGTCCCCATTACCAGTAAAACATCATCAAAACCTATTTCTTTCATTTACTTGATGTGCTGTTTTGTTGTTCATTTGTTCAGTCGTTTCATTCTCAACCAGGATTTCTATGGAACGCCGTTTGGGTCTTTGCGTGTCAAAAAAGATACACGTGAAATAACACTATTTGACGTGTCTAACACACCATAACCTGTTTCAGTAAGCTATAGTTAGCTAGCTAACTATATAGGTAGCTGTCATCTAAAATAACCCTAATTTATAAGACCGACCTTTTTATTTTGAAGGCAAACTGCAAATTCCACTATTGTGCCTAATCCTTATTGTGGCTAGCTTCACAACACATAACCCAATCCGGTCGAGCCTCACTAGCCAGATTAAGCTATCTGGCTGTTTATAACATTGGTTTTGGGCAACAGGGTTAAGTAGCTATTTATTTTCATGAACTGAAGTTCAATTTCAACAGGCGAACAACAAGTGACAACCGAGCTAATACTTACAAGGATTCCTAAATCATAATCATTGCTAAGAATAATGAAAATGACTGCCGTTTCTACTGGTCATTGTTTTCAGGCTGGTTGTATTGGTGCTAGCTAGGTATCAAACTAAAGCTAGCTAGGTATCAAACTAAAGCTAGCTAGGTATCAAACTAAAGCTAGCTAGGTACCAAACTAAAGCTAGCTAGGTACCAAACTAAAGCTAGCTAGGTATCAAACTAAAGCTAGCTAGGTACCAAACTAAAGCTAGCTAGGTATCAAACTAAAGCTAGCTACCCCAGAAGTTGCGGGCGAACAAATGTTGCTTCATGTAAACACGTCGTTCGTGGCCGGTGTTTGCTTGTCTGCAGACTTTTTTGTACAGCTTTGACAGTGCTACTGTATATTTTTTGACACGCAAAGACCCAAACTGCGTTCCATAGTATGTATGTGGTGAAGCTAATAGCAGTGACACTATTACTGTGTAACTCCTGTAGGGCAACATCTGAAAAATAGCCCACTTTGTAGTGTGTACCGGTGCTCGACCAATCGGCGAAAGATAACATCACCCACGACAGAGAACGGTTGATCATCAAGGGCATTGAATTCCATTATCTTGGTGTTAATGGATTTCACCCGTTGAGTTGTCTCTCTGAAATGATCTTACTCCTTCCAATGACTGCTGGACTTGTTGACGACTCGATCCACACAGCAGACATTGTGGACGAGGTTAGGAATGCTGTGTTGAACTGCTGGACTTGTTGACGGCTCGATCCACACAGCAGACATTGTGGACCAGGTTAGGAATGCTGTGTTGAACTGCTGGACTTGTTGACGACTCGATCCACACAGCAGACATTGTGGACCAGGTTAGGAATGCTGTGTTGAACTGCTGGACTTGTTGACGACTCGATCCACACAGCAGACATTGTGGACCAGGTTAGGAATGCTGTGTGGACCAGGTTAGGAATGCTGTGTTGAACTGCTGGACTTGTTGACTTCTCGATCCACACAGCAGACATTGTGGACGAGGTTAGGAATGCTGTGTTGAACTGCTGGACTTGTTGACGACTCGATCCACACAGCAGACATTGTGGGCGAGGTTAGGAATGCTGTGTTGAACTGCTGGACTTGTTGACTACTCGATCCACACAGCAGACATTGTGGGCGAGGTTAGGAATGCTGTGTTGAACTGCTGGACTTGTTGACTACTCGATCCACACAGCAGACATTGTGGGCGAGGTTAGGAATGCTGTGTTGAACTTATAGCGCAACATTTTACGGGGTGTCATTACGGCATGTACCTACGTTATGTGGGTAATCACGGTAGCTTTGGCATGTACCTACGTTATATGGGTAATCACGGTAGCTTTGACATTTCTCATTACGTCATGTACCTACGTTATGTGGGTAATCACGGTAGCTTTGACATTTCTCATTACGTCATGTACCTACGTTATGTGGGTAATCACGGTAGCTTTGACATTTCTCATTACGTCATGTACCTACGTTATATGGGTAATCACGGTAGCTTTGACATGTACCTACGTTATGTGGGTAATCACGGTAGCTTTGACATGTACCTACGTTATATGGGTAATCACGGTAGCTTTGACATGTACCTACGTTATGTGGGTAATCACGGTAGCTTTGACATTTCTCATTACGTCATGTACCTACGTTATATGGGTAATCACGGTAGCTTTGACATGTACCTACGTTATGTGGGTAATCACGATAGCTTTGACATGTACCTACGTTATATGGGTAATCACGGTAGCTTTGACATGTACCTACGTTATGTGGGTAATCACGGTAGCTTTGACATGTACCTACGTTATATGGGTAATCACGGAAGCTTTGACATGTACCTACGTTATATGGGTAATCACGATAGCTTTGACATGTACCTACGTTATGTGGGTAATCACGGTAGCTTTGACATGTACCTACGTTATATGGGTAATCACGGTAGCTTTGACATGTACCTACGTTATGTGGGTAATCACGGTAGCTTTGACATGTACCTACGTTATGTGGGTAATCACGGTAGCTTTGACATGTACCTACGTTATGTGGGTAATCACGGTAGCTTTGACATGTACCTACGTTATGTGGGTAATCACGGTAGCTTTGACATTGGTTGTTAACATCGGCGTTAAACTAGACATCGGGCCGATATCGATGTTGTCATTTTTAGCTAATATCGACATCCCTAGTTATAGCCTTATTCTAAAATGGATTAAATATATATCTTTGTCTCAACAATCTACATAATATACTGCATAATGACAAAGTGAAACCAGGTTTTAAAAATGTTTTTCTCACATTTATTAAAAATACAAACCAGATTTACATAAATATTCAGACCCTTTTGCTATGAGACTTGAAATTGATCTCAGGTGCATCCTGTTTCCATTGATCATCCTTGAGAGGTTTCTACAACTTGGAGTCCATCTGTGGTAAATTCATTTGATTGGACATGATTTGGAAAGACACACCTGTCTATAAAAGGTCCCACAGTTGACAGTGCATGTCAGAGCAAAAACCAAGCAATGAGGTCGAAGGAATCGTCCGTAGAGCTCTGAGACAGGATGGTGTCGAGGCACAGATTTGGGGAAGGGTACCAAAAAAATTCTGTAGCATTGAAGGTCCCCAAGAACACAGTGGCCTCCATCATTCTGAAGCATTGAAGGTCCCCAAGAACACAGTGGCCTCCATCATTCTGAAGCATTGAAGGTCCCCAAGAACACAGTGGCCTCCATCATTCTGAAGCATTGAAGGTCCCCAAGAACACAGTGGCCTCCATCATTCTGAAGCATTGAAGGTCCCCAAGAACACAGTGGCCTCCATCATTCTTAAATGGAAGAAGTTTGGAACCACCAAGACTCTTCCTAGAGCTGGCTGCCCGGCCACACTGAGCAATCGGGGAGATGTGCCTTGGTCAGGGAGGTGACCAAGAACCAGATGGTCAATCTGACAGAGCTCCAGATGGGAGAACCTTCCAGAAGGACAACCTTCTCTGCAGCACTCCACCAATCAGGCCTTTATGGTAGAGTGGCCAGACGGAAGATTGAACCAAGATTGAACTCTTTGGCCTGAATGCCAAGCGTCACGTCTGGAGGAATCCTTGCATCATCCCTACGGTGAAGCATGGTGGTGGAAGCATCATGCTGTCGGGATGTTTTTCAGCGGCAGGGACCGGGAGACTAGTCAGGATCGAGGCAAAGATGAATAGAGCAAAGTACAGAGAGATTCTTGATGAAAACCTGCTCGAGAGCACACAGGACCTCAGACTGGGGTGAAGGGTCACCTTCCAACAGGACTACGAATATCCTTGAGTGGCTCAGCTAGAGCCAGGACTTGAACCTGATCGAACATGTCTGGAGAGACCTGAAAATAACTGCAGCGATGCTCCCCATCCAACATGACATTTTGAGTGGATCTGCAGAGAAGAATGGGAGAAACTCCCCAAATACAGGTGTGCCAAGCTTGTAGCGTCAAACCCAAGAAGACTCAAGGCTTTAATTGCTGCCAAAGATGCCAAAGGAGTAAATGGTCTGAATAATTATGTAAATGTAATATTTCAGTTTTAATATGTTAAAATACATTTGTAAAAATGTCTAAAAACCTGTTTTTGCTTTGTCATTATGGGACATTGTGTGGAGATTGATGAGGGGAAAACACTATTTAATCCATTTGAGAATAAGGCTGTAACGTAAGAAAATGTGGAAAAGTCAAGGGGTCCGAAAACTTTGGTAGAGTGGCCAGCCGGAAGCCACTCCTCAGTAGAAGGCACATGACCTCCCACTTGGAGTTTACCAAAAGGCACCTAAAGGACTCAGACCACTCACACCGATCAGGCCTGTATGGTAGAGCGGCCAGCCGTAAGCCACTCCTCAGTAGAAGGCACATGACCTCCCACTTGGAGTTTACCAAAAGGAAAACGAAAGACCATGAAAAACAATGTAAAAAAACCTTGAATGAGTAGGCGTGTCCAAACCTGAATGAGTAGGCGTGTCCAAACCTGAATGAGTAGGCGTGTCCAAACCTGAATGAGTAGGCGTGTCCAAACCTGAATGAGTGGGCGTGTCCAAACCTGAATGAGTAGGCGTGTCCAAACCTGAATGAGTAGGCGTGTCCAAACCTGAATGAGTAGGCGTGTCCAAACCTGAATGAGTAGGCGTGTCCAAACCTGAATGAGTAGGCGTGTCCAAACCTGAATGAGTAGGCGTGTCCAAACCTTGAATGAGTAGGCGTGTCCAAACCTGAATGAGTAGGCGTGTCCAAACCTGAATGAGTAGGCGTGTCCAAACCTGAATGAGTAGGCGTGTCCAAACCTGAATGAGTAGGCGTGTCCAAACCTGAATGAGTAGGCGTGTCTAAACCTGAATGAGTAGGCGTGTCCAAACCTGAATGAGTAGGCGTGTCCAAACCTGAATGAGTAGGCGTGTCCAAACCTGAATGAGTAGGCGTGTCCAAACCTTTGACTGGCATTGTATAATTATATGTATACTACCAAAGATTTTAGAACACCAACTCATTCAAGTTTATAATTACATTTTATTACTAATTTCTACATTGTAGAATAATAGTGAAGACAAAAACTATGAAATAACACATGTGGAATCATGTAACCAAAAAAGTGTTAACAAATATTTATTTTATTTTAATATAATATATTCCAAATTGACTGACCTTCATGTCTTAAAGTAATGATGGACTGTCGTTTCTCTTTGCTTATTTGAGCTGTTCTTGCCATAATAATGGACTTGGTCTTTTACCAAATAGGGCTATCTTCTGTATACCACCCCTACCTTGTCACAACACAACTGATTGGCTCAAATGCAATGCATGAATGAAATGCATTCCAGGTGACTACCTCATGAAGCTGGTTGAGAGAATGCCAAGAGTGTGCAAAGCTGTCGTCAAGGCAAAGGGTGGCTACTTTAAAGAATCTCAAGTATAAAATATATTTGTGATTTGTTTAACACTTGTTTTGGTTCCAACATGATTCCATATGTGTTGTTTCATAGTTTTGATGTTTTCACTATTATTCTACAATGTAGAAAATAGTCCAAATGAATCAGTATGTCCAAACCTTTGACTGGTACTGTATATATTA
>NC_088408.1:212500-230000 GCF_034236695.1 Oncorhynchus nerka
CTAAGAGCTCAGAGATTACATCTGGGTAAGTGTCTAAGAGCTCAGAGATTACATCTGGGTAAGTGTCTAAGAGCTTTCCACACCTGGATTGTACAACATTTGCCCGTTATTCTTTTCAAACTCTTCAAGCTCTGTCACATTGGTTGTTGATCATCGCTAGACAGCCATTTTCAGATCTTACCATAGATTTTCAAGCAGATTTAAGTCAAAACTGTTACTCGGCCACTCAGGACCATTCACTGTCTTCTTGGTAAGCAACTCCAGTGTAGATTTGGCCTTGTGTTTTAGTTTATTGTCCTGCTGAAAGGTGAATCCATCTCCCAGAACCAGGTTTTCCTCTAGGGTTTTGCCTGTACTTAGCTCCATTCTGTTTATTTTTAATCCCTCAAAACTCCCCAGTCCTTAATGATGACAAGCATACCCATAACATGATGCAGCCACAACTATGCTTGAAAATATGGAGAGTGGTATTCAGTAAGGGGTTGGATTTGCCCCAAACAGAACACTTTGTATTCAGGACAAAATGTGAATTGCTTTGCCACATTATTTGCAGTTTTACTTTAGTGCCTCGTTGCAAACAGGATGCATGTTTTGGAATATGTTTGATTCTGTACAGGCTTCCTTCCTTTCACACTGTCATTTGGTTTAGGATTGTGGAGTAACTACAATGTTGTTGATCCATCCTCAGTTGTCTCATCTCACAGACATTTAAATTCTGTAACTGTTTTAAAATCACCATTGGCCTCATGGTGAAATCCATGAGTGGTTTCCTTCCTCTCCGGCAACTGAGTTAGAAAGGATGCCTGTATCTTTGTAGTGACTGGGTGTATTGATAGACCATCCAAAGTGTAATGAATAACTTCACCATGATGCTCAAAGGGATAGTCAATGTCTGCTGTTTTTTTACCCATCTACCAATAGGTGATCTTCTTTCCAAGGCATTAGAAAACCTCCCTGGTCTTTGTGGTTGAATCAGTGTTTGAAATTCACTGCTCAACTGAGGGACCGTACAGATAATTGTATGTGTGGGGTACAGAGATGAGGGACCTAACAGATAATTGTATGTGTGGGGTACAGAGATGAGGGACCTAACAGATAATTGTATGTGTGGGGTACAGAGATGAGGGACCTAACAGATAATTGTATGTGTGGGGTACAGAGATGAGGGACCTAACAGATAATTGTATGTGTGGGGTACAGAGATGAGGGACCGTACAGATAATTGTATGTGTGGGGTACAGAGATGAGGGACCTAACAGATAATTGTATGTGTTGGGTACAGAGATGAGGGACCGTACAGATAATTGTATGTGTGGGGTACAGAGATGAGGGACCTAACAGATAATTGTATGTGTGGGGTACAGAGATGAGGGACCTAACAGATAATTGTATGTGTGGGGTACAGAGATGAGGGACCGTACAGATAATTGTATGTGTGGGGTACAGAGATGAGGGACCGTACAGATAATTGTATGTGTGGGGTACAGAGATGAGGGACCGTACAGATAATTGTATGTGTGGGGTACAGAGATGAGGGACCTTACAGATAATTGTATGTGTGGGGTACAGAGATGAGGGACCGTACAGATAATTGTATGTGTGGGGTACAGAGATGAGGGACCTACAGATAATTGTATGTGTGGGGTACAGAGATGAGGGACCTTACAGATAATTGTATGTGTGGGGTACAGAGATGAGGGACCGTACAGATAATTGTATGTGTGGGGTACAGAGATGAGGGACCTGACAGATAATTGTATGTGTGGGGTACAGAGATGAGGGACCGTACAGATAATTATATGTGTGGGATACAGAGATGAGGGACCTTACAGATAATTGTATGTGTGGGGTACAGAGATGAGGGACCGTACACTTAATTTTATGTGTTGGGGTACAGAGAGGAGGGACCTAACAGATAATTGTATGTGTGGGGGTACAGAGATGAGGGACCTGACAGATAATTGTATGTGTGGGGTACAGAGAGGAGGGACCTAACAGATAATTGTATGTGTGGGGTACAGAGAGGAGGGACCTAACAGATAATTGTATGTGTGGGGTACAGAGAGGAGGTAGTCATTCAACAATCATGTTCAACACTATTATTGCACACAGAGTGACTTGTTAAGAAAATGTTTCATCCTGATTTTATTTAGGCTCCTTGTCATAACAAAGTTGTTGAATAATTGTCAGCTTTTCGTTTTGAATGAATTTGTAAAAAAAACAAGTTTACTTTGACATTATGAGGTATTGCGTGTCGGCCAGTAACAAAACATCTCCCTTTAATAAAGGCTTCATTCAGGGTGTAACAAAGCGTGTAAAAAGTCCAGGGGTGTGTTTCTGCAGGCCCTGTACGGATAAAGTCAGTAAAGGTGTGTGTGTGTTACATAAGTATTTTATCTTGCCACTCAGCACCCACTCCTGAGACTGTAGCTGGTCCACTCCTGATACTGTAGCTGGTCCACTCCTGATACTGTAGCTGGTCCACTCCTGATACTGTAGCTGGTCCACTCCTGAGACTGTAGCTGGTCCACTCCTGATACTGTAGCTGGTCCACTCCTGATACTGTAGCTGGTCCACTCCTGATACTGTAGCTGGTCCACTCCTGATACTGTAGCTGGTCCACTCCTGAGACTGTAGCTGGTCCACTCCTGATACTGTAGCTGGTCCACTCCTGAGACTGTAGCTGGTCCACTCCTGATACTGTAGCTGGTCCACTCCTGATACTGTAGCTGGTCCACTCCTGATACTGTAGCTGGTCCACTCCTGAGACTGTAGCTGGTCCACTCCTGATACTGTAGCTGGTCCACTCCTGATACTGTAGCTGGTCCACTCCTGATACTGTAGCTGGTCCACTCCTGATACTGTAGCTGGTCCACTCCTGATACTGTGTGCTCACTTTCCCACCAGAGGATGTTTTGTCAAACGGACTCAGATAAAATGGTGTGCGTGATGACATAGTGCACATTAACGTGATGACATAGTGATGACATAGTGATGACATAGTGCACATTAACGTGATGACATAGTGATGACATAGTGATGACATAGTGATGACATAGTGCACATTAACGTGATGACATAGTGATGACATAGTGATGACATAGTGATGACATAGTGCACATTAACATGATGACATAGTGATGACATAGTGCACATTAACGTGATGACATAGTGATGACATAGTGCACATTAACGTGATGACATAGTGCACATTAACGTGATGACATAGTGATGACATAGTGATGATATAGTGCACATTAACGTGATGACATAGTGATGACATAGTGATGACATAGTGATGACATAGTGCACATTAACGTGATGACATAGTGATGACATAGTGCACATTAACGTGATGACATAGTGATGACAGTGCACATTAACGTGATGACATAGTGATGACAGTGCACATTAACGTGATGACATAGTGATGACATAGTGATGACATAGTGATGACATAGTGCACATTAACGTGATGACATAGTGATGACATAGTGATGACATAGTGATGACATAGTGCACATTAACGTGATGACATAGTGATGACATAGTGCACATTAACGTGATGACATAGTGATGACATAGTGATGACATAGTGATGACATAGTGCACATTAACGTGATGACATAGAGCACATTAAAATAACTTTTGCATTTAAAGTCCCAAGTAACGAATTTAAAAAAAGTTAGATGAGTTTCCGTCGCATACTGAGGGTTTCAACTCCACTGATGGTTGTGTTATATAGTGTTATATAGAGTTATATAGTGTTATATAGTGTTATATAGAGTTATATAGTGTTATATAGAGTTATATAGAGTTATATAGTGTTATATAGAGTTATATAGAGTTATATAGTGTTATATAGTGTTATATAGAGTTATATAGTGTTATATAGAGTTATATAGTGTTATATAGAGTTATATAGTGTTATATAGAGTTATATAGTGTTATATAGAGTTATATAGTGTTATATAGTGTTATATAGTGTTATATAGTGTTATATAGTGTTATATAGTGTTATATAGTGTTATATAGAGTTATATTATATAGAGTTATATAGTGTTATATAGTGTTATATAGTGTTATATAGAGTTATAGTGTTATATAGAGTTATATAGTGTTATATAGTGTTATATAGTGTTATATAGAGTTATATAGAGTTATATAGTGTTATATAGTTATATAGTGTTATATAGAGTGTTATATAGTGTTATATAGTGTTATATAGTTATATAGTGTTATATAGAGTTATATAGTGTTATATAGTGTTATATAGTGTTATATAGTGTTATATAGTGTTATATAGATGTTATATATGTTATATAGAGTTATATAGTGTTATATAGTGTTATATAGTGTTATATAGAGTTATATAGTGTTATATAGTGTTATATAGTGTTATATAGTGTTATATAGAGTTATATAGTGTTATATAAAGTTATATAGAGTTATATAGTGTTATATAGTGTTATATAGTGTTATATAGAGTTATATATAGTGTTATATAGAGTTATATAGTGTTATATAGTGTTATATAGTGTTATATAGTGTTATATAGAGTTATATAGTTATATAGTGTTATATAGATATAGTTATATAGTGTTATATAGTGTTATATAGAGTTATATAGAGTTATATAGTGTTATATAGTGTTATATAGTGTTATATATTATATAGTGTTATATAGTGTTATATAGAGTGTTATATAGAGTTATATAGAGTTATATAGTGTTATATAGAGTTATATAGTGTTATATGAGTTATATAGTGTTATATAGTGTTATATAGAGTTATATAGTGTTATATAGAGTTATATAGTGTTATATAGAGTTATATAGTGTTATATAGTTATATAGAGTTATATAGTGTTATATAGTGTTATATAGTGTTATATAGTGTTATATAGTGTTATATAGAGTTATATAGAGTTATATAGTGTTATATAGAGTTATATAGTGTTATATAGAGTTATATAGTGTTATATAGAGTTATATAGTGTTATATAGTGTTATATAGTGTTATATAGAGTTATATAGTGTTATATAGTGTTATATAGTGTTATATAGAGTTATATAGTGTTATATAGTGTTATATAGTGTTATATAGTGTTATATAGTGTTATATAGTGTTATATAGAGTTATATAGAGTTATATAGTTATATAGTTATATAGTGTTATATAGAGTTATATAGTGTTATATAGTGTTATATAGTGTTATATAGTGTTATATAGTGTTATATAGTGTTATATAGTGTTATATAGAGTTATATAGTGTTATATAGTGTTATATAGAGTTATATAGTGTTATATAGAGTTATATAGTGTTATATAGAGTTATATAGTGTTATATAGTGTTATATAGTGTTATATAGAGTTATATAGTGTTATATAGTGTTATATAGTGTTATATAGTGTTATAGTGTTATATAGTGTTATATAGAGTTATATAGTGTTATATAGAGTTATATAGAGTTATATAGTGTTATATAGAGTTATATAGAGTTATATAGTGTTATATAGTGTTATATAGTGTTATATAGTGTTATATAGTGTTATATAGAGTTATATAGTGTTATATAGAGTTATATAGTGTTATATAGTGTTATATAGTGTTATATAGTGTTATATAGAGTTATATAGTGTTATATAGTGTTATATAGTGTTATATAGTGTTATATAGTTATATAGTGTTATGTTATAGTGTTATATAGAGTTATATAGAGTTATATAGTGTTATATAGAGTTATATAGTGTTATATAGTGTTATATAGAGTTATATAGTGTTATATAGTGTTATATAGTGTTATATAGTGTTATATAGTGTTATATAGAGTTATATAGTGTTATATAGTGTTATATAGAGTTATATAGTGTTATATAGTGTTATATAGAGTTATATAGTGTTATATAGTTATATAGTGTTATATAGTGTTATATAGAGTTATATAGTGTTGTGTTATATAGTGTTATATAGTGTTATATAGTGTTATATAGAGTTATATAGTGTTATATAGTGTTATATAGTGTTATATAGAGTTATATAGTGTTATATAGTGTTATATAGAGTTATATAGTGTTATATAGAGTTATATAGTATATAGAGTTATATAGTGTTATATAGTGTTATATAGTGTTATATAGTGTTATATAGTGTTATATAGTGTTATATAGTGTTATATAGTGTTATATAGTGTTATATAGTGTTATATAGTGTTATATAGTGTTATATAGTGTTATATAGTGTTATATAGTGTTATATAGAGTTATATAGTGTTATATAGAGTTATATAGTGTTATATAGTGTTATATAGTTATATAGAGTTATATAGTGTTATATAGTGTTAAAATAGTGTTATATAGAGTTATATAGAGTTATATAGTGTTATATAGAGTTATATAGTGTTATATAGTGTTATATAGAGTTATATAGAGTTATATAGAGTTATATAGAGTTATATAGATATAGTTATATGTTGTGTTATATAGTGTTATATAGAGTTATATAGTGTTATATAGTGTTATATAGAGTTATATAGTGTTATATAGTGTTATATAGAGTTATATAGTGTTATATAGAGTTATATAGTGTTATATAGAGTTATATAGAGTTATATAGTGTTATATAGAGTTATATAGTGTTATATAGTGTTATATAGTGTTATATAGAGTTATATAGAGTTATATAGTGTTATATAGAGTTATATAGTGTTATATAGTGTTATATAGAGTTATATAGTGTTATACAGTGTTATATAGAGTTATATAGAGTTATATAGTGTTATATAGTGTTATATAGTGTTATATAGAGTTATATAGAGTTATATAGTGTTATATAGTAATATAGTAATATAGAGTTATATAGTGTTATTTATAAAGTGACTATGCATAGATGATAAACAGCGAGTAGCAGCTGTGTAAAAACAAAGGGGGGTCAATGTAAATTGTCCAAGTGGCCATTAGTTAAGTTGTTCAGACTGTTCAGCAGTCTGATGGCTTGGGGGTAGAAGCTGTTAAGGAGCCTTTTGGACTTGGTGCTCCGGTACCGCTTGCCGTGCGGTAGCAGAGAGAACAGTTTATAACTTATAACTTGGGTGACTGGAGCCTTTGAAATTTTTTGGGGCCTTACACCATCTAGTATAGAGGTTCTGGATGGCAGGAAGCTTGGCCCTAGTGATATACTGGGCCGTACGCACTACCCTCTGCACCTTACTGTCAGATGCCGAGCCATACCGGGCGGTGATGCAACCGGTCAGGATGCTCTCGATGGTGCAGCTGTAGAACTTTTTGAGGATCCTGAGGGGGGGATAGGTTTTGTCGTGCCCTCTTCACGACTGTCTTGGTGTGTTTGGACCATGATAGTTTGTTTATGATGTGGACACCAAGGAACTTGAAGCTCTCATCCTGCTCCACTGCAGCCCCGTTGATGTTAATGGTGGCCTGTTCAGCCCTCCTTTACCTTTAGTCCATCAATCCATCTCCCGTCTGGAAGTCCAGGATCCAGTTGTAGAGGGAGGTGTTGTTACCTACCCTCACCACCTGGTGTCGGCCCGTCTGGAAGTCCAGGATCCAGTTGTAGAGGAGGTGTTGTTACCTACCCTCACCACCTGGTGTCGGCCCGTCTGGAAGTCCAGGATCCAGTTGTAGAGGGAGGTGTTGTTACCTACCCTCACCACCTGGTGTCGGCCCGTCTGGAAGTCCAGGATCCAGTTGTAGAGGAGGTGTTGTTACCTACCCTCACCACCTGGTGTCGGCCCGTCTGGAAGTACAGGATCCAGTTGTAGAGGGAGGTGTTGTTACCTACCCTCACCACCTGGTGTCGGCCCGTCTGGAAGTACAGGATCCAGTTGTAGAGGAGGTGTTGTTACCTACCCTCACCACCTGGTGTCGGCCCGTCTGGAAGTCCAGGATCCAGTTGTAGAGGAGGTGTTGTTACCTACCCTCACCACCTGGTGTCGGCCCGTCTGGAAGTACAGGATCCAGTTGTAGAGGGAGGTGTTGTTACCTACCCTCACCACCTGGTGTCGGCCCGTCTGGAAGTCCAGGATCCAGTTGTAGAGGGAGGTGTTGTTACCTACCCTCACCACCTGGTGTCGGCCCGTCTGGAAGTCCAGGATCCAGTTGTAGAGGGAGGTGTTGTTACCTACCCTCACCACCTGGTGTCAGCCCGTCTGGAAGTCCAGGATCCAGTTGTAGAGGAGGTGTTGTTACCTACCATCAACCACCTGGTGTCGGCCCGTCTGGAAGTCCAGGATCCAGTTGTAGAGGGAGGTGTTGTTACCTACCCTCACCACCTGGTGTCGGCCCGTCTGGAAGTCCAGGATCCAGTTGTAGAGGAGGTGTTGTTACCTACCCTCACCACCTGGTGTCGGCCCGTCAGGAAGTCCAGGATCCAGTTCTAGAGGGAGGTGTTGTTACCTACCCTCACCACCTGGTGTCGGCCCGTCTGGAAGTCCAGGATCCAGTTGTAGAGGGAGGTGTTGTTACCTACCCTCACCACCTGGTGTCAGCCCGTCTGGAAGTCCAGGATCCAGTTGTAGAGGGAGGTGTTGTTACCTACCCTCACCACCTGATTGAGTTGATGTGATCCATAACCAGCCTCTCAAATTGGAGTGGGTCTGGGATGATGGAGTTGATGTGATCCATAACCAGCCTCTCAAATTGGAGTGGGTCTGGGATGATGGAGTTGATGTGATCCATAACCAGCCCTCAAATTGGAGTGGGTCTGGGATGATGGAGTTGATGTGATCCATAACCAGCCCCTCAAATTGGAGTGGGTCTGGGATGATGGAGTTGATGTGATCCATAACCAGCCCCTCAAATTGGAGTGGGTCTGGGATGATGGAGTTGATGTGATCCATAACCAGCCCCTCAAATTGGAGTGGGTCTGGGATGATGGAGTTGATGTGATCCATAACCAGCCTTCATGATTAGAGGTGAGTGCTACAGGGTGCTACAGGGTGGTAGTCATTGTGGCATGAAACCTTAGAGTTCTAAGGAACAGGAATGATGGTTGTCATCTTAAAACATGTGGGGATTAAAGACTGGGACCCTAACCCTGGGACAAGGAGAGGTTGAACATTACAGACTGGGACCCTAACCCTGGGACAAGGAGAGGTTGAACATTACAGACTGGGACCCTAACCCTGGGACAAGGAGAGGTTGAACATTACAGACAGGGACCCTAACCCTGGGACAAGGACAGGTTGAACATTACAGACTGGGACCCTAACCCTGGGACAAGGACAGGTTGAACATTACAGACTGGGACCCTAACCCTGGGACAAGGAGAGGTTGAACATTACAGACTGGGACCCTAACCCTGGGATAAGGAGAGGTTGAACATTACAGACTGGGACCCTAACCCTGGGATAAGGAGAGGATGAACATTACAGACTGGGACCCTAACCCTGGGACAAGGACAGGTTGAACATTACAGACTGGGACCCTAACCCTGGGACAAGGAGGATGAACATTACAGATGGGAACATTACAGACTGGGACCCTAACCCTGGGACAAGGAGAGGATGAACATTACAGACTGGGACCCTAACCCTGGGACAAGGACAGGTTGAACATTACAGACTGGGACCCTAACCCTGGGACAAGGACAGGTTGAACATTACAGACTGGGACCCTAACCCTGGAACAAGGAGAGGTTGAACATTACAGACTGGGACCCTAACCCTGGGACAAGGAGAGGTTGAACATTACAGACTGGGACCCTAACCCTGGGACAAGGAGAGGATGAACATTACAGACTGGGACCCTAACCCTGGGACAAGGAGAGGATGAACATTACAGACTGGGACCCTAACCCTGGGACAAGGAGAGGTTGAACATTACAGACTGGGACCCTAACCCTGGGACAAGGAGAGGATGAACACATTTACATTTTTTTACATTTAAGTCATTTAGCAGACGCTCTTATCCAGAGCGACTTACAAATTGGTGCGTTCACCTTATGACATCCAGTGGAACAGCCACTTTACAATAGTGCATCTAAATCTTTTAAGGGGGGGGGTGAGAAGGATTACTTTATCCTATCCTAGGTATTCCCACTACAGACTGGGACCCTAACCCTGGGACAAGGAGAGGATGAACATTAGACTGGGACCCTAACCCTGGGACAAGGAGAGGTTGAACATTACAGACTGGGACCCTAACCCTGGGATAAGGAGAGGATGAACATTACAGACTGGGACCCTAACCCTGGGACAAGGAGAGGTTGAACATTACAGACTGGGACCCTAACCCTGGGACAAGGAGAGGATGAACATTACAGACTGGGACCCTAACCCTGGGACAAGGAGAGGATGAACATTACAGACTGGGACAAGGACAGGTTGAACATTACAGACTGGGACCCTAACCCTGGGACAAGGACAGGTTGAACATTACAGACTGGGACCCTAACCCTGGGACAAGGACAGGATGAACATTACAGACTGGGACCCTAACCCTGGGACAAGGACAGGTTGAACATTACAGACTGGGACAAGGACAGGTTGAACATTACAGACTGGGACCCTAACCCTGGGACAAGGAGAGGATGAACATTACAGACTGGGACCCTAACCCTGGGACAAGGACAGGTTGAACATTACAGACTGGGACCCTAACCCTGGGACAAGGACAGGTTGAACATTACAGACTGGGACAAGGACAGGTTGAACATTACAGACTGGGACCCTAACCCTGGGACAAGGACAGGTTGAACATTGCAGACTGGGACCCTAACCCTGGGACAAGGACAGGTTGAACATTACAGACTGGGACCCTAACCCTGGGACAAGGACAGGTTGAACATTGCAGACTGGGACAAGGAGAGATGGGAACATTGCAGACTGGGACAAGGAGAGATGGGAACATTGCAGACTGGGACAAGGAGAGATGGGAACATTACAGACTGGGACAAGGAGAGGTTGAACATTACAGACTGGGATAAGGAGAGGATGAACATTACAGACTGGGACCCTAACCCTGGGATAAGGAGAGGTTGAACATTACAGACTGGGATAAGGAGAGGAGAGGTTGAACATTACAGACTGGGACCCTAACCCTGGGACAAGGAGAGGATGAACATTACAGACTGGGACCCTAACCCTGGGACAAGGAGAGGTTGAACATTACAGACTGGGACCCTAACCCTGGGACAAGGAGAGGATGAACATTACAGACTGGGACCCTAACCCTGGGACAAGGACAGGTTGAACATTACAGACTGGGACCCTAACCCTGGGACAAGGACAGGTTGAACATTACAGACTGGGACAAGGACAGGTTGAACATTACAGACTGGGACCCTAACCCTGGGACAAGGAGAGGTTGAACATTACAGACAGGGACCCTAACCCTGGGACAAGGAGAGGTTGAACATTACAGACTGGGACAAGGACAGGTTGAACATTACAGACTGGGACCCTAACCCTGGGATAAGGAGAGGTTGAACATTACAGACTGGGACAAGGAGAGGATGAACATTACAGACTGGGACAAGGAGAGGATGAACATTACAGACTGGGACCCTAACCCTGGGACAAGGACAGGTTGAACATTACAGACTGGGACCCTAACCCTGGGACAAGGAGAGGTTGAACATTACAGACTGGGACAAGGAGAGGATGAACATTACAGACTGGGACCCTAACCCTGGGACAAGGAGAGGATGAACATTACATACTGGGACCCTAACCCTGGGATAAGGAGAGGTTGAACATTACATACTGGGATAAGGAGAGGATGAACATTACAGACTGGGATAAGGAGGTTGAACATTACAGACTGGGATAAGGAGAGGTTGAACATTACAGACTGGGATAAGGAGAGGTTGAACATTACAGACTGGGATAAGGAGAGGTTGAACATTACAGACTGGGATAAGGAGAGGTTGAACATTACAGACTGGGACAAGGAGAGGTTGAACATTACAGACTGGGATAAGGAGAGGTTAAACATTACAGACTGGGACAAGGAGAGGTTGAACATTACAGACTGGGACAAGGAGAGGAGAGGTTGAACATTACAGACTGGGACCCTAACCCTGGGACAAGGAGAGATGGGAACATTACAGACTGGGATAAGGAGAGGTTGGAAATGGTCGGGAAATGCTTGCCAGCTGTTATGCACATGCTCTGAAAACACACCCTGGGTGGCTGCATCATGTTATGGGTATGCTTGTCATCAGCAAGGACTAGGGAGTGTTTTAGCACACAAAGACACGTAATAGAGCTAAGCACAGGCAAAATCCTACAGGAAAATCTGGTTCAACCTGAAACACAAGGCCAAATATAAACTGAAGTTACTTATCAAGACGACGCTGAATGTTCCTGAGTGGCCTCGTTACAGTGACTTAAATTGTCCTGAAAATATATGTCAAGATTTGACATGGCTGTCTAGCAACGATCAACAACCAAAGTTGACAAAGAAGAAGTTATAAAACAGTAATATGTCATACCATGGATCATTTATAAATTAGATTTGCAGTTGTAGGTCTCCTTTAGGAGCGAGACCTTCCTCCTTCCAGTTGTAGGTCTCCTTTAGGAGCGAGACCTTCCTCCTTCCAGTTGTAGGTCTCCTTTAGGAGCGAGACCTTCCTCCTTCCAGTTGTAGGTCTCCTTTAGGAGCGAGACCTTCCTCCTTCCAGTTGTAGGTCTCCTTAGGAGCGAGACCTTCCTCCTTCCAGTTGTAGGTCTCCTTTAGGAGCGAGACCTTCCTCCTTCCAGTTGTAGGTCTCCTTCCAGTTGTAGGTCTCCTTTAGGAGCGAGACCTTCCTCCTTCCAGTTGTAGGTCTCCTTTAGGAGCGAGACCTTCCTCCTTCCAGTTGTAGGTCTCCTTTAGGAGCGAGACCTTCCTCCTTCCAGTTGTAGGTCTCCTTTAGGAGCGAGACCTTCCTCCTTCCAGTTGTAGGTCTCCTTTAGGAGCGAGACCTTCCTCCTTCCAGTTGTAGGTCTCTTAGGAGCGAGACCTTCCTCCTTCCAGTTGTAGGTCTCTTTAGGAGCGAGACCTTCCTCCTTCCAGTTGTAGGTCTCTTTAGGAGCGAGACCTTCCTCCTTCCAGTTGTAGGTCTCCTTTAGGAGCGAGACCTTCCTCCTTCCAGTTGTAGGTCTCCTTTAGGAGCGAGACCTTCCTCCTTCCAGTTGTAGGTCTCCTTTAGGAGCGAGACCTTCCTCCTTCCAGTTGTAGGTCTCCTTAGGAGCGAGACCTTCCTCCTTCCAGTTGTAGGTCTCCTTTAGGAGCGAGACCTTCCTCCTTCCAGTTGTAGGTCTCCTTTAGGAGCGAGACCTTCCTCCTTCCAGTTGTAGGTCTCCTTTAGGAGCGAGACCTTCCTCCTTCCAGTTGTAGGTCTCCTTCCAGGTAGGTCTCTTAGAGCGAGACCTTCCTCCTTCCAGTTGTAGGTCTCTTTAGAGCGAGACCTTCCTCCTTCCAGTTGTAGGTCTCCTTTAGGAGCGAGACCTTCCTCCTTCCAGTTGTAGGTCTCCTTTAGGAGCGAGACCTTCCTCCTTCCAGTTGTAGGTCTCCTTTAGGAGCGAGACCTTCCTCCTTCCAGTTGTAGGTCTCCTTTAGGAGCGAGACCTTCCTCCTTCCAGTTGTAGGTCTCCTTTAGGAGCGAGACCTTCCTCCTTCCAGTTGTAGGTCTCTTTTAGGAGCGAGACCTTCCTCCTTCCTGTTGTAGGTCTCCTTAGGAGCGAGACCTTCCTCCTTCCAGTTGTAGGTCTCTTTAGGAGCGAGACCTTCCTCCTTCCAGTTGTAGGTCTCCTTTAGGAGCGAGACCTTCCTCCTTCCAGTTGTAGGTCTCCTTTAGGAGCGAGACCTTCCTCCTTCCAGTTGTAGGTCTCCTTTAGGAGCGAGACCTTCCTCCTTCCAGTTGTAGGTCTCCTTTAGGAGCGAGACCTTCCTCCTTCCAGTTGTAGGTCTCCTTAGGAGCGAGACCTTCCTCCTTCCAGTTGTAGGTCTCTTCCAGGTAGGTCTCCTTTAGCGAGACCTTCCTCCTTCCAGTTGTAGGTCTCCTTTAGGAGCGAGACCTTCCTCCTTCCAGTTGTAGGTCTCCTTTAGGAGCGAGACCTTCCTCCTTCCAGTTGTAGGTCTCCTTTAGGAGCGAGACCTTCCTCCTTCCAGTTGTAGGTCTCCTTTAGGAGCGAGACCTTCCTCCTTCCAGTTGTAGGTCTCCTTTAGGAGCGAGACCTTCCTCCTTCCTGTTGACAAATATTTAAACCGATGATTATTTGACAAAATATTTACTTTGACTTTTACTACTATAGTCAAAAAAATAAATTATGCGGAATAAGGTTTTTTAGTATCTGTCCTGTATTTAGTAGATTTAAGAAAGCTCAGGAAATATTTATATTTAGTATGACAATGGATTTAACCACTTTTTTGGGAAGGGGGCACAAAACTACCTCCATTCCATTAATTTGTATAAATGCTAAATAACCTACTTAAACGAGTGTCAAAATATCTATATTTGGCAAAATGAGTTGATTATACAGGTAGCAGATCAGCTCATGAATAACGGGGAGATGAAATGTGGAAATAGTTTAAATATCAAGTTCTTAACAGAGACCAAATCTGTTTGAAAATATCCATATACACTCTCAAACAGTTTACTGATCACACTTCCTCTACTGAAGCTCTCATATGGACAGCAACAGGAGACAGCTCAGAGAAGCTCTCATATGGACAGCAACAGGAGACAGCTCAGAGAAGCTCTCATATGGACAGCAACAGGAGATAGCTCAGAGAAGCTCTCATATGGACAGCAATAAGAGACAGCTCAGAGAAGCTCTCATATGGACAGCAATAGGAGACAGCTCAGAGAAGCTCTCATATGGACAGCAATAGGAGACAGCTCAGAGAAGCTCTCATATGGACAGCAACAGGAGACAGCTCAGAGAAGCTCTCATATGGACAGCAATAGGAGACAGCTCAGAGAAGCTCTCATATGGACAGCAACAGGAGACAGCTCAGAGAAGCTCTCATATGGACAGCAATAGGAGACAGCTCAGAGAAGCTCTCATATGGACAGCAATAAGAGACCGCTCAGAGAAGCTCTCATATGGACAGCAATAGGAGACAGCTCAGAGAAGCTCTCATATGGACAGCAATAGGAGACAGCTCAGAGAAGCTCTCATATGGACAGCAATAGGAGACCGCTCAGAGAAGCTCTCATATGGACAGCAATAAGAGACAGCTCAGAGAAGCTCTCATATGGACAGCAATAAGAGACAGCTCAGAGAAGCTCTCATATGGACAGCAACAGGAGACAGCTCAGAGAAGCTCTCATATGGACAGCAACAGGAGACAGCTCAGAGAAGCTCTCATATGGACAGCAACAGGAGACAGCTCAGAGAAGCTCTCATATGGACAGCAACAGGAGACAGCTCAGAGAAGCTCTCATATGGACAGCAACAGGAGACAGCTCAGAGAAGCTCTCATATGGACAGCAATAGGAGACAGCTCAGAGCTCTCTAATGGACAGCAATAGGAACATAACCTAGGCTCTAGACAGGAGGAGACTGGATAGGAACATAACCTAGGCTCTAGACAGGAGGAGACTGGATAGGAACATAACCTAGGCTCTAGACAAGAGGAGACTGGATAGGAACATAACCTAGGCTCTAGACCAGAGGAGACTGGATAGGAACATAACCTAGGCTCTAGACAGGAGGAGACTGGATAGGAACATAACCTAGGCTCTAGACAGGAGGAGACTGGATAGGAACATAACCTAGGCTCTAGACAAGAGGAGACTGGATAGGAACATAACCTAGGCTCTAGACAGGACACTGGATATGAACATAACCTAGGCTCTAGACAGGAGGAGACTGGATAAGAACATAACCTAGGCTCTAGACAGGAGGACACTGGATAGGAACATAACCTAGGCTCTAGACAGGAGGAGACTGGATAGGAACATAACCTATGCTCTAGACAGGACACTGGATAGGAACATAACCTAGGCTCTAGACAGGACACTGGATAGGAACATAACCTAGGCTCTAGACAGGAGACTGGATAGGAACATAACCTAGGCTCTAGACAGGAGGAGACTGGATAGGAACATAACCTAGGCTCTAGACAGGAGACTGGATAGGAACATAACCTAGGCTCTAGACAGGAGACTGGATAGGAACATAACCTAGGCTCTAGACAGGAGACTGGATAGGAACATAACCTAGGCTCTAGACAGGAGGAGACTGGATAGGAACATAACCTAGGCTCTAGACAGGAGGAGACTGGATAGGAACATAACCTAGGCTCTAGACAGGAGGAGACTGGATAGGAACATAACCTAGGCTCTAGACAGGAGGAGACTGGATAGGAACATAACCTAGGCTCTAGACAGGAGGAGACTGGATAGGAACATAACCTAGGCTCTAGGACAGGAGGAGACTCTAGACAGGAGGAGACTGGATAGGAACATAACCTAGGCTCTAGACAGGAGGAGACTGGATAGGAACATAACCTAGGCTCTAGACAGGAGGAGACTGGATAGGAACATAACCTAGGCTCTAGACAGGAGACTGGATAGGAACATAACCTAGGCTCTAGACAGGAGGAGACTGGATAGGAACATAACCTAGGCTCTAGACAGGAGGAGACTGGATAGGAACATAACCTAGGCTCTAGACAGACAGGAGACTGGAGGCTAGGAACACTAACCTAGGCTCTAGACAGGAGAGACTGGATAGGAACATAACCTAGGCTCTAGACAGGAGGACTGGATAGGAACATAACCTAGGCTCTAGACAGGAGGACTGGATAGGAACATAACCTAGGCTCTAGACAGGAGACTGGATAGGAACATAACCTAGGCTCTAGACAGGAGGAGACTGGATAGGAACATAACCTAGGCTCTAGACAGGAGGAGACTGGATAGGAACATAACCTAGGCTCTAGACAGGAGGAGACTGGATAGGAACATAACCTAGGCTCTAGACAGGAGGAGACTGGATAGGAACATAACCTAGGCTCTAGACAGGAGGAGACTGGATAGGAACATAACCTAGGCTCTAGACAGGAGGAGACTGGATAGGAACATAACCTAGGCTCTAGACAGGAGACTGGATAGGAACATAACCTAGGCTCTAGACAGGAGACTGGATAGGAACATAACCTAGGCTCTAGACAGGAGGAGACTGGATAGGAACATAACCTAGGCTCTAGACAGGAGACTGGATAGGAACATAACCTAGGCTCTAGACAGGAGGAGACTGGATAGGAACATAACCTAGGCTCTAGACAGGAGGAGACTGGATAGGAACATAACCTAGGCTCTAGACAGGAGGAGACTGGATAGGAACATAACCTAGGCTCTAGACAGGAGGAGACTGGATAGGAACATAACCTAGGCTCTAGACAGGAGGAGACTGGATAGGAACATAACCTAGGCTCTAGACAGGAGGAGACTGGATAGGAACATAACCTAGGCTCTAGACAGGAGGAGACTGGATAGGAACATAACCTAGGCTCTAGACAGGAGGAGACTGGATAGGAACATAAC
>NC_088408.1:235000-292241 GCF_034236695.1 Oncorhynchus nerka
ACACACACACACTCCCCACTGACACACACACACACACACACACACACACACACCTCCCCACTGACACAGACACCACCCCACTAACAGTAGTCTCTCCTGTCTGTCTCTCTTTCTGTGTCTCAGGCTGCTGGAAAAGAGGAACCTCTGAACATCCTGTCCTCAATCAAGTACACCAGGTACTTACTGTCTGTCTGGTCTTGTCTGGTCTTGTCTGGTCTTGTCTGGTCTGGTCTTGTCTTGTCTTTGCTGGGAGGAACAAGGCTCTGAGGGGTGGCCAGTCCACTTCTGGCTGTGCTGGGTGGAGGTTATAAGAGTACATGGCCATTTAAGGCCAGATTGTTCTTCAAAATGTTCAAACATTCATAGATGACCAACCGGGTCAAATAATAATCACAGTGGTTGTAGAGGGAGCAACAGGTCAGCACCTCAGGAGTAAATGTCAGTTGGCTTTTCATAGCTGAGCATTCAGAGGTCGAGACAGCAGGTGCGGTAGATAATAATATATATACACTGCTCAAAAAAATTAAGGGAACACTAAAATAACACATCCTAGATCTGAATGAATTAAATATTCTTATTAGATACTTTTTCTTCTGGTCTTGTCATCTTTTGGTCTTGTCTAGTTGAATGTGCTGACAACAAAATCACAGAAATGATCAATGGAAATCAAATGTTCTTCAAAATGTTCAAACATTCATGGAGGTCTGGTTTGAGGGAGTCACACTCAAAAATTAAAGTGAAAACCACACTAATATATATATAGTCTGATCCAAAATAACACATCCTAGATGAATGAATGTCCTTAAAATACAAGTCAAAAAATGAGGCAGTAGTGTGTGGAAATCAAATTTCAACGCCTGGGACCTCCCTACAACGCCTGGGCATGCTCCTGATGAGATGGCGGATGGTCTCCTGAGGGATTTCCTCCCAGACCTGGACTAAAGCATCCGCCAACTCCTGGACAGTCTGTGGTGCAACGTGGCGTTGGTGGATGGAGCGAGACATGATGTCCCAGATGTGCTCAATTGGATTCAGGTCTGGGGAACGGTCGGGCCAGTCCATAGCATCAATACCTTCCTCTTGCAGGAACTGCTGACACACTAGCCACATGAGGTCTAGCATTGTCTTGCATTAGGAGGAACCCAGGGCCAACCGCACCAGCATATGGTCTCACAAGGGGTCTGAGGAGCTCATCTCTGTACCTAATGGCAGTCAGGCTACCTCTGGCGAGCACATGGAGGGCTGTGCGGCCCCCCCAAAGAAATGCCACCCCACACCATGACTGACCCACCACCAAACCGGTCATGCTGGAGGATGTTGCAGGCAGCAGAACGTTCTCCACGGCGTCTCCAGACTCTGTCACGTCTGTCACGTGCTCAGTGTGAACCTGTGAACCTGCTTTCATCTGTGAAGAGCACAGGGCGCCAGTGGCGAATTTGCCAATCTTGGTGTTCTCTGGCAAATGCCAAACGTCCTGCACGGTGTTGGGCTGTAAGCACAACCCCCACCTGTGGATGTCGGGCCCTCATACCACCCTCATGGAGTCTGTTTCTGACCGTTTGAGCAGACACATGCACATTTGTGGCCTGCTGGAGGTCATTTTGCAGGGCTCTGGCAGTGCTCCTCCTGCTCCTCCTTGCACAAAGGCAGAGGTAGCGGTCCTGCTGCTGGGTTGTTGCCCTCCCACGGCCTCCTCCACGTCTCCTGATGTACTGGCCTGTCTCCTGGTAGCGCCTCCATGCTCTGGACACTACGCTGACAGACACAGCAAACCTTCTTGCCACAGCTCGCATTGATGTGCCATTATGGATGAGCTGCACTACCTGAGCCACTTGTGTGGGTTGTAGACTCCGTCTCATGCTACCACTAGAGTGAAAGCACCGCCAGCATTCAAAAGTGACCAAAACATCAGCCAGGAAGCATAGGAACTGAGAAGTGGTCTGGTCACCACCTGCAGAACCACTCCTTTATTGGGGGTGTCTGGCTAATTGCCTAAGTGGACAGTTTGATTTCACAGAAGTGTGATTGACTTGGAGTTACATTGTGTTGTTTAAGTGTTCCCTTTATTTTTTTGAGCAGTGTAAATAATATGACATTTGTAATGTCTTTATTCTTTTGAAACTTCTGAATGTGTAACATTTACTGTACATTTTTATTGTTTATTTCACTTTTGTATATTATCTACCTCACTTGCTTTGACAATGTCAACATATGTTTCCCATGCCAATAAAGCCCCTTGAATTGAATTGAGAGTTGAAAACAGCAGGCCTGGGACAAGGTAGCACGTCCGGTGAACAGTTCAGGGTTCCCGCAGGCAGAACAGTTGAAACTGGAAAAAAGCTGTCCTTGAAATATTCTTAATATGTTCGTCAAAAGAGAGATCAGGGTCCAGAGTAACGCCGAGTTCCTGCAGTTTTGAGACAACTGTACAACCATTAAGATTAAATGTCAGATCCAACAGCAGATCTCTTTATTTCTTGGGACCTAGAACGAGCATCTCTGTTTTGTCTAACTTTAAAAGTTAAACATTTGCCGCCATCCACTTCCTTATGTCTGAAACATCCAATAGCTTCCAGGGTAGGAAAGCAAGTTCCATCGAAATGCCGCCATCCACTTCCTTATGTCTGAAACATCCAATAGCTTCCAGGGTAGGAAAGCAAGTTCCATCGAAATGCCGCCATCCACTTCCTTATGTCTGAAACATCCAATAGCTTCCAGGGTAGGAAAGCAAGTTCCATCGAAATGCTGTGTGTCATTCACATAGCAGTGAAAGTTTACATTGTGTTTCCGAATGACATCACCAAGAGGTAGATTATACAGCATAGTGAAAGCAATAGTGGTCCTAAAACTGAACCTTGAGGAACGCCAACACTTACAATTGATTTGTCAGAGGACAAACCATACACAGAGACAAACTGATAACTTTCCGACAGATAAGATCTTAACCAAGCTAGAACTTGTCCGTGTAGACCAGGACTGGGCAAAGGCCAGCCCGGGGGTCATATGTGGCCCACGACCTGATTCAATACGGCCCGCGGAATCATGCTCAGATCACATAAAGAATTTGCGATAGTAAAGTTTTGAAAAAAGTATTTGTTTATCAAAATAAAATTCCAATGAATACTGGCCTTTGTGTAATGATTGAACTCCGCTTGTGGGTCATTTATTTTCACTCAGACAGTGACTGACAGGCTGGGAGTAGGACCTGGTTAACTGGCTGGACTGGGATAACTGGGCTGAGGACCTGGGTTAACTGGGCTGAGGACTGGGTTAACTGGGCTGAGGACTGGGTTAACTGGCTGGACTGGGAGTAGGACCTGGTTAACTGGGCTGAGGACTGGGTTAACTGGCTGGACTGGGTTAACTGGGCTGAGGACCTGGTTAAATGGGCTGAGGACTGGGTTAACTGGGCTGAGGACTGGGTTAACTGGGCTGAGGACCTGGTTAACTGGGCTGAGGACCTGGTTAACTGGGCTGAGGACCTGGTTAACTGGGCTGAGGACTGGGTTAACTGGGCTGAGGACTGGGTTAACTGGGCTGAGGACTGGGTTAACTGGCTGGACTGGGAGTAGGACCTGGTTAACTGGGCTGAGGACTGGGTTAACTGGCTGGACTGGGAGTAGGACCTGGTTAACTGGGCTGAGGACTGGGTTAACTGGGCTGAGGACTGGGAGTAGGACCTGGTTAACTGGCTGGACTGGGAGTAGGACCTGGTTAACTGGCTGGACTGGGAGTAGGACCTGGTTAACTGGGCTGAGGACCTGGTTAACTGGGCTGAGGACTGGGAGTAGGACCTGGTTAACTGGCTGGACTGGGAGTAGGACCTGGTTAACTGGCTGGACTGGGAGTAGGACCTGGTTAACTGGGCTGAGGACTGGGTTAACTGGGCTGAGGACCTGGTTAAATGGGCTGAGGACTGGGTTAACTGGCTGGACTGGGAGTAGGACCTGGTTAACTGGGCTGAGGACCTGGTTAACTGGGCTGAGGACCTGGTTAAATGGGCTGAGGACTGGGTTAACTGGCTGGACTGGGAGTAGGACCTGGTTAACTGGGCTGAGGACCTGGTTAACTGGGCTGAGGACCTGGTTAACTGGGCTGAGGACCTGGTTAAATGGGCTGAGGACTGGGTTAACTGGGCTGAGGACTGGGTTAACTGGCTGGACTGGGAGTAGGACCTGGTTAACTGGGCTGAGGACCTGGTTAACTGGGCTGAGGACCTGGTTAACTGGGCTGAGGACCTGGTTAAATGGGCTGAGGACCTGGTTAACTGGGCTGAGGACTGGGTTAACTGGCTGGACTGGGAGTAGGACCTGGTTAACTGGGCTGAGGACTTGGTTAACTGGGCTGAGGACTGGTTAACTGGGCTGAGGACTGGGTTAACTGGGCTGAGGACTGGGTTAACTGGGCTGAGGACCTGGTTAAATGGGCTGAGGACTGGGTTAACTGGGCTGAGACCTGGTTAAGGACTGGGCTGGGCTGAGGACTGGGTTAACTGGCTGGGTTAACTGGGGAGGGACCTGGTTAACTGGGCTGAGGACTGGGTTAACTGGGCTGAGACTGGGTTAACTGGTTAACTGGGCTGAGGACTGGGTTAACTGGGCTGAGGACCTGGTTAACTGGGCTGAGGACTGGGTTAACTGGGCTGAGGACCTGGTTAACTGGGCTGAGGACTGGGTTAACTGGGCTGAGGACTGGGTTAACTGGGCTGAGGACCTGGTTAACTGGGCTGAGGACTGGGTTAACTGGGCTGAGGACCTGGTTAACTGGGCTGAGGACTGGGTTAACTGGCTGGACTGGGAGTAGGACCTGGTTAACTGGGCTGAGGACTGGGTTAACTGGGCTGAGGACTGGGTTAACTGGGCTGAGGACTGGGTTAACTGGGCTGAGGACTGGGTTAACTGGGCTGAGGACTGGGTTAACTGGGCTGAGGACTGGGTTAACTGGGCTGAGGACTGGGTTAACTGGGGACTGGGAGGGCTGGGTTAACTGGGCTGAGGACTGGGTTAACTGGGCTGAGGACTGGTTAACTGGGCTGAGGACTGGGTTAACTGGGCTGAGGACTGGGTTAACTGGGCTGAGGACTGGGTTAACTGGGCTGAGGACTGGGTTAACTGGGCTGGGGACTGGGTTAACTGGGCTGAGGACTGGGTTAACTGGGCTGGGGACTGGGTTAACTGGGCTGAGGACCTGGTTAACTGGGCTGAGGACTGGGTTAACTGGCTGGACTGGGTTAACTGGCTGGACTGGGCTGTAGGACCTGGTTAACTGGGCTGAGGACTGGGTTAACTGGTTAACTGGGCTGAGGACTGGGTTAACTGGCTGGACTGGGAGTAACTGGCTGGGCTGAGGACTGGGTTAACTGGGCTGAGGACCTGGTTAACTGGGCTGAGGACTGGGTTAACTGGCTGGACTGGGAGTAGGACCTGGTTAACTGGGCTGAGGACTGGGTTAACTGGGCTGAGGACTGGGTTAACTGGGCTGAGGACTGGGTTAACTGGCTGGACTGGGAGTAGGACCTGGTTAACTGGGCTGAGGACTGGGTTAACTGGGCTGAGGACTGGGTTAACTGGCTGGACTGGGAGTAGGACCTGGTTAACTGGGCTGAGGACTGGGTTAACTGGGCTGAGGACTGGGTTAACTGGGCTGAGGACTGGGTTAACTGGGCTGAGGACTGGGTTAACTGGGCTGAGGACTGGGAGTAGGACCTGGTTAACTGGGCTGGGGACTGGTTAACTGGGCTGAGGACTGGGTTAACTGGGCTGAGGACTGGGTTAACTGGGCTGAGGACTGGGTTAACTGGGCTGAGGACTGGGTTAACTGGGCTGGGGACTGGGTTAACTGGGCTGAGGACTGGGAGGGACTGGGCTAGGACTGGGGACTGGGTTAACTGGGCTGAGGACTGGGTTAACTGGGCTGAGGACTGGGTTAACTGGGCTGAGGACTGGGTTAACTGGCTGGACTGGGAGTAGGACCTGGTTAACTGGGCTGAGGACTGGGTTAACTGGGCTGAGGACTGGGTTAACTGGGCTGAGGACTGGGTTAACTGGCTGGACTGGGAGTAGGACCTGGTTAACTGGGCTGAGGACTGGGTTAACTGGGCTGAGGACTGGGTTAACTGGCTGAGGACTGGGAGTAGGACTGGCTGGGCTGGGAGGGACCTGGTTAACTGGGCTGAGGACTGGGTTAACTGGGCTGAGGACTGGGTTAACTGGGCTGAGGACTTAACTGGGCTGGTGGTTAACTGGGCTGGGGACTGGGTTAACTGGGCTGAGGACTGGGTTAACTGGGCTGAGGACTGGGTTAACTGGGCTGAGGCTGGGCTGAGGACTGGGTTAACTGGGCTGAGGACTGGGTTAACTGGGCTGAGGACTGGGTTAACTGGGCTGAGGACTGGGTTAACTGGGCTGAGGACTGGGTTAACTGGGCTGAGGACTGGGTTAACTGGGCTGAGGACCTGGTTAACTGGGCTGAGGACTGGGTTAACTGGGCTGAGGACTGGTTAACTGGGCTGAGGACTGGGTTAACTGGGCTGAGGACTGGGTGGTTAACTGGGCTGAGGACTGGGTTAACTGGGCTGAGGACCTGGTTAACTGGGCTGAGGACTGGGTTAACTGGGCTGAGGACTGGGTTAACTGGGCTGAGGACTGGGTTAACTGGCTGGACTGAGGGACCTGGGTTAACTGGGCTGAGGACTGGGTTAACTGGGCTGAGGACTGGGTTAACTGGGCTGAGGACTGGGTTAACTGGCTGGACTGGGAGTAGGACCTGGTTAACTGGGCTGAGGACTGGGTTAACTGGGCTGAGGACTGGGTTAACTGGGCTGAGGACTGGGTTAACTGGCTGGACTGGGAGTAGGACCTGGTTAACTGGGCTGGGGACTGGGTTAACTGGGCTGAGGACTGGGTTAACTGGGCTGAGGACTGGGTTAACTGGGCTGAGGACCTGGTTAACTGGGCTGAGGACTGGGTTAACTGGGCTGAGGACTGGGTTAACTGGGCTGAGGACTGGGTTAACTGGGCTGAGGACTGGGTTAACTGGGCTGAGGACTGGGTTAACTGGCTGGACTGGGAGTAGGACCTGGTTAACTGGGCTGAGGACTGGGTTAACTGGGCTGAGGACTGGGTTAACTGGCTGGACTGGGCTGAGGACTGGGTTAACTGGGCTGAGGACTGGGTTAACTGGGCTGAGGACTGGGTTAACTGGGCTGAGGACTGGGTTAACTGGGCTGAGGACCGGGTTAACTGGGCTGAGGACCGGGTTAACTGGGCTGAGGACCTGGTTAACTGGGCTGAGGACCGGGTTAACTGGGCTGAGGACTGGGTTAACTGGGCTGAGGACTGGGTTAACTGGCTGGACTGGGAGTAGGACCTGGTTAACTGGGCTGGAGACTGGGTTAACTGGGCTGAGGACTGGGTTAACTGGGCTGAGGACTGGGTTAACTGGGCTGAGGACCTGGTTAACTGGGCTGAGGACTGGGTTAACTGGGCTGAGGACTGGGTTAACTGGGCTGAGGACTGGGTTAACTGGGCTGAGGACTGGGTTAACTGGGCTGAGGACTGGGTTAACTGGCTGGACTGGGAGTAGGACCTGGTTAACTGGGCTGAGGACTGGGTTAACTGGGCTGAGGACTGGGTTAACTGGCTGGACTGGGCTGAGGACTGGGTTAACTGGGCTGAGGACTGGGTTAACTGGGCTGAGGACTGGGTTAACTGGGCTGAGGACTGGGTTAACTGGGCTGAGGACTGGGTTAACTGGGCTGAGGACTGGGTTAACTGGGCTGAGGACTGGGTTAACTGGCTGGACTGGGAGAAGGACCCAGGCTGACACACACATCACAGTTACAAATAGTAGCTAGCTAGATATTGCGCAAAAAAATAGTTTTTCAAAGAAAATGAAAGTAGACAATGAATGTAGGGTGTTCCAGCAAGAGTGGACATGGAAATATGTATTTATTGAGGTATCAGGGAAAGCTGTGTGATTATAGTGTGCAAAGAGGGCATCGCTGTCTTGAAAGACTACAACTTGTCCTGACATTCCCAGACGAAGCATGCAGAGAAATATAAGAATATGTCTTCTGAGCAGAGGGCAAGTGCATCGAAAGAGTTGCTTTCTCACTTGCAAAAGCAGCAAGGACTTTTCACAAAACTGCATTCAGCATAAGACGGAATTGCGAGAGCTAGCTATGTACTGTCCCACCAAATCGCTAAACATAGCAAGCCATTCGCTGAGGGCGAATGTATTAAATAATGTTTAACTGACTCTGCGGTAATACTTTGCCCCGACAAGGAAGAGCTGTTTGAAAATGTTTCCCCGTCAAGACGAACAGTGACACAGCGTGTTGAGGACATCACAGAGAATATGGAACAGCAGTTGAAAGACGAGGTAAAGGACCTATTTCTCCTTGGCCCTGGACGAGAGCAGTGACAAGGTGCAGTGGTTGATATTGTTACGAGGCGTAAACCCCAGACTTTGAAATTACAGAGGAGATTGATTCAGTGCAGTCCTTGAAGAGCACCACCCACAGGGAAAGATTTAATGGAGGAGGTTAATAAGTGTGAGGCAAAGCTGGGACTGAGTTTTGAAAAGTTATCCAGTGGGACCACTGATGGGGGCCCAAACTAGACAGGAAAAATTGATGTCCTTTTGAAAAGGATATGAGATCAAGAAGCTGAGCTGAACCCAGATCAGACAAGTATTTTCCTGCATTGCATTATTCACCAGGAGGTGCTCTGTTAATGTGTTCTGAAAATGAGCCATGTTGTAGATACAGTCACTAAAGTGGTAAACTTCATAAGAGCAAAATCTTTAAACCACAGACAGTTTGTCTCCCTGTTGGAAGAGACAGCGTTGGGTCATGGAGATCTCCCCTGCCACACAAACGTGAGATGGCTGAGCTTGGGGAAGGTGCTTTATATAGCCTGAAGTCGGAGATTGCTGAGTTTTTGCAAATGAAAGGAAAATATGTGGATTTCCGTCAACTGCAATATAAAGAACGGTTGGCTGATTTTGTCTTCACCGTGGACATCATGGCCTCATGAATGAACTGAATTCCAGACTACAAGGGAAGGGCCTTTTTACACATCAGATGTAGATCATTGGCAAAGCCTTCAAGGGAAAATTACTCCTCCTGACCAGCCAAGCAGAAGTCAACAATCTCCTTCCGACACTACTAGTCTGTTCCCTATCAGATGACACTACTAGTCTGTTCCCTATCAGATGACACTACTAGTCTGTTCCCTATCAGGTGACACTACTAGTCTGTTCCCTATCAGATGAGCTTCTGACACTACTAGTCTGTTCCCTATCAGATGACACTACTAGTCTGTTCCCTATCAGATGACACTACTAGTCTGTTCCCTATCAGATGACACTACTAGTCTGTTCCCTATCAGATGACACTACTAGTCTGTTCCCTATCAGATGACACTACTAGTCTGTTCCCTATCAGATGACACTACTAGTCTGTTCCCTATCAGATGACACTACTAGTCTGTTCCCTATCAGATGACACTACTAGTCTATTCCCTATCAGATGACACTACTAGTCTGTTCCCTATCAGATGACACTACTAGTCTGTTCCCTATCAGATGACACTACTAGTCTGTTCCCTATCAGATGACACTACTAGTCTGTTCCCTATCAGATGACACTACTAGTCTGTTCCCTATCAGATGACACTACTAGTCTGTTCCCTATCAGATGACACTACTAGTCTGTTCCCTATCAGATGACACTACTAGTCTGTTCCCTATCAGATGACCTTCTGACACTACTAGTCTGTTCCCTATCAGATGACCTTCTGACACAACTAGTCTGTTCCCTATCAGATGACACTACTAGTCTGTTCCCTATCAGATGACACTACTAGTCTGTTCCCTATCAGATGACACTACTAGTCTGTTCCCTATCAGATGACACTACTAGTCTGTTCTCTATCAGATGACACTACTAGTCTGTTCCCTATCAGATGACCTTCTGACACTACTAGTCTGTTCCCTATCAGATGACACTACTAGTCTGTTCCCTATCAGATGACACTACTAGTCTGTTCCCTATCAGACGACACTACTAGTCTGTTCCCTATCAGATGACACTACTAATCTGTTCCCTATCAGATGACCTTCTGACACTACTAGTCTGTTCCCTATCAGATGACACTACTAGTCTGTTCCCTATCAGATGACACTACTAGTCTGTTCCCTATCAGATGACACTACTAGCCTGTTCCCTATCAGATGACACTACTAGTCTGTTCCCTATCAGATGACACTACTAGTCTGTTCCCTATCAGATGACACTACTAGTCTGTTCCCTATCAGATGACACTACTAGTCTGTTCCCTATCAGATGACACTACTAGTCTGTTCCCTATCAGATGACCTTCTGACACTACTAGTCTGTTCCCTATCAGATGACACTACTAGTCTGTTCCCTATCAGATGACCTTCTGACACTACTAGTCTGTTCCCTATCAGATGACCTTCTGACACTACTAGTCTGTTCCCTATCAGATGACCTTCTGACACTACTAGTCTGTTCCCTATCAGATGACACTACTAGTCTGTTCCCTATCAGATGACACTACTAGTCTGTTCCCTATCAGATGACACTACTAGTCTGTTCCCTATCAGATGACACTACTAGTCTGTTCCCTATCAGATGACCTTCTGACACTACTAGTCTGTTCCCTATCAGATGACCTTCTGACACTACTAGTCTGTTCCCTATCAGATGACACTACTAGTCTGTTCCCTATCAGATGACTCTACTAGTCTGTTCCCTATCAGATGACACTACTAGTCTGTTCCCTATCAGATGACACTACTAGTCTGTTCCCTATCAGATGACCTTCTGACACTACTAGTCTGTTCCCTATCAGATGACCTTCTGACACTACTAGTCTGTTCCCTATCAGATGACCATCAGAGACTTCCCTCCTCTAGTCAACACCCATCAGAGACTTCCCTCCTCTAGTCAACACCCATCAGAGACTTCCCTCCTCTAGTCAACACCCATCAGACTTCCCTCCTCTAGTCAACACCCATCAGAGACTTCCCTCCTCTAGTCAACACCCATCAGAGACTTCCCTCCTCTAGTCAACACCCATCAGAGACTTCCCTCCTCTAGTCAACACCCATCAGAGACTTCCCTCCTCTAGTCAACGCCCATCAGAGACTTCCCTCCTCTAGTCAACACCCATCAGAGACTTCCCTCCTCTAGTCAACACCCATCAGAGACTTCCCTCCTCTAGTCAACGCCCATCAGAGACTTCCCTCCTCTAGTCAACACCCATCAGACTTCCCTCCTCTAGTCAACACCCATCAGAGACTTCCCTCCTCTAGTCAACACCCATCAGAGACTTCCCTCCTCACACTGATTGAGTAGTTTAAATGTAATGTTGAGCTCTCCCTCTTTCTTGTGTTTTTGTTCATACCGGTTATTAACAAGAGTTCTGTCCGTGGTGTTGAATGCACAGTGTACTTTTCCCTTTGTGTAGTTCATTGCATGTTTAATAATGAAGATACCTACCAAAAGGAGGACATGGATGCCAGAAATCTTGCTTGTTTGTTGGTGACCAAATACTTATTTTCCACCATAATTTGCAAATAAATTCATTAAAAATCCTACAATGTGATTTTCTGGATTTTTTTTTCTCATTTTGTCTGTCATAGTTGAAGTGTAGCTATGATGAAAATTACAGGCCTCTCTCATCTTTTTAAGTGGGAGAACTTGCACAATTGGTGGCTGACTAAATACTTTTATGCCCCACTGTATCTGTCAACACAGTCATACACATGATGTATAATCCTGTAATAGGATTCTGGTCCGCGATGGCAAAAATATATTCTAATGTGGCCCTGCATGGAAAATAAATGCCCAGGCCCCTGGTGTTGACCAATTAGGGTTTCTAATCTCTCCAAAAGAATGTGGTGATCGACAGAGAGACACTATCTGACTGTCTCTTACCTGTCTAACCTCTATCTACCTACCTGTCTGTCTCTTACCTGTCTAACCTCTATCTACCTACCTGTCTGTCCAGGTGTGAGCTGCAGCCTCGGGCCAGCCGTATTCCCATTAGGAGGGCGGAGTCAACCACAGACACTCCCACTGCTGGCCTTAACCCCGCCTCCTCTGGCAGCTGGGAGGAGTCAACTACCATGAGGGTCTGGAGACTCCTGAAACCTGGCCTCCGCAGACACCTAGGTACACACACACACACACACACACACACTCTCTCTCTGTAGATACATGATTATATATTGTGTGTTTGTGTAGGTGTGTCGGAGAAGGAGGTTCCTTCGTTGCGTCTCGTTTCCAGAGCCCTGCTGAAGAACACGGACAGGAGTTCCCTCTACACACATTCTAGTACTGGAGACACCACAGAGCCACAAGTAACCACCACACACAGACTCACACCACAGACTCACACCACAGAGCCACAAGTAACCACCACACACACAGACTCACTACAGACTCACACCACAGACTCACTACAGACTCACACCACAGACACACACCACAGACTCACACCACAGAGCCACAAGTAACCACCACACACACAGACTCACTACAGACTCACACCACAGACTCACACCACAGAGCCACAAGTAACCACCACACACACAGACTCACCACACAGACTCACCACAGACTCACCCTACAAACTCACACCACAGACTCACACCACAGACTCACACCACAGACACACACCACAGACTCACACCACAGACTCACTACAGACTCACACCACAGACTCACTACAGACTCACACCACAGACTCACTACAGACTCACACCACAGACTAACACCACAGACTCACTACAGACTCACACCACAGACTCACTACAGACTCACACCACAGACTCACACCACAGAGCCACAAGTAACCACCACACACACAGACTCACCCCACAGACTCACCACAGACTCACACCACAGACTCACCACAGACACCACACAGACTCACACCACAGACACCCCACAGACACCCCACAGACTCACCCCACAGACTCACCCCACAGACTCACCCCACAGACTCACACCACAGACTCACACCACAGACTCACACCACAGACTCACACCACAGACTCACCACAGACTCACACCACAGACTCACCACAACTAAACAAACCCGAAACATACACCACCTAGCAGTGTGTCCTGTCTTTGTAGGTTTGTGAGGAGAAGACCGGGTTCGAGGCTGAGGCAGTGTCTGTGTGTGAAACAGCACCCCTGTGTGGAGAGGCATGATTACTACACATTCCCAACCAGGACAGTGGGGACTGGATCCAGACTGACACACACTTCCCTCTGAGAGACCAGGCACCTGTTAGCACCACAACACCTTTTAGACAGAACTATTTTATTAAATATTTTTAACTGTGTGATTCTTATACGTGTGTGTGTGTTGAAATACTGTAGTGTATATTGTGTAATGTAAAGCTTCTTGTGTGTTAGCAGTTGTAAATTCCTCTGCATGACCTGTAAGGTATAATAATCTGAATATATCATGTTTGTAATGACCTGTAAGGTATAATAATCTGAATATATCATGTTTGTAATGACCTGTAAGGTATAATAATCTGAATATATCATGTTTGTAATGATTGAAAGCCTTCCCCTCTCTCACAGCATTCCTATAAAAGCTCCCGTATATTGTGCTCTACTTTGGAGCAGGGCCCTATATAGTGCTCTACTTTGGAGCAGGGCCCTATATAGTGCTCTACTTTGGAGCAGGGCCCTATATAGTGCTCTACTTTGGAGCAGGGCCCTATATAGTGCTCTACTTTGGAGCAGGGCCCTATATAGTGCTCTACTTTGGAGCAGGGCCTATATAGTGCTCTACTTTGGAGCAGGGCCCTATATAGTGCTCTACTTTGGAGCAGGGCCCTATATAGTGCTCTACTTTGGAGCAGGGCCCTATATAGTGCTCTACTTTGGAGCAGGGCCCTATATAGTGCTCTACTTTGGAGCAGGGCCCTATATAGTGCTCTACTTTGGAGCAGGGCCCTATATAGTGCTCTACTTTGGAGCAGGGCCCTATATAGTGCTCTACTTTGAGCAGGGCCCTATATAGTGCTCTACTTTGGAGCAGGGCCCTATATAGTGCTCTACTTTGGAGCAGGGCCTATATAGTGCTCTACTTTGGAGCAGGGCCCTATATAGTGCTCTACTTTGGAGCAGGGCCCTATATAGTGCTCTACTTTGGAGCAGGGCCCTATATAGTGCTCTACTTTGGAGCAGGGCCCTATATAGTGCTCTACTTTGGAGCAGGGCCCTATATAGTGCTCTACTTTGGAGCAGGGCCCTATATAGTGCACTGCTTTGGAGCAGGGCCCTATATAGTGCTCTACTTTGGAGCAGGGCCCAATATAGTGCTCTACTTTGGAGCAGGGCCCTATATAGTGCTCTACTTTGGAGCAGGGCCCTATATAGTGCTCTACTTTGGAGCAGGGCCCTATATAGTGCACTGCTTTGGAGCAGGGCCCTATATAGTGCTCTGCTTTGGAGCAGGGCCCAATATAGTGCTCTACTTTGGAGCAGGGCCCTATATAGTGCACTGCTTTGGAGCAGGGCCCTATATAGTGCTCTACTTTGGAGCAGGGCCCAATATAGTGCTCTACTTTGGAGCAGGGCCCTATATAGTGCTCTACTTTGGAGCAGGGCCCAATATAGTGCTCTACTTTGGAGCAGGGCCCTATATAGTGCTCTACTTTTTGAGCAGGGCCCTATATAGTGCTCTACTTTGAGCAGGGCCCTATATAGTGCTCTACTTTGGAGCAGGGCCCCTATATAGTGCTCTCTACTTTGGAGCAGGGCCCTATATAGTGCTCTACTTTGGAGCAGGGCCCTATATAGTGCTCTACTTTGGAGCAGGGCCCTATATAGTGCACTGCTTTGGAGCAGGGCCCTATATAGTTTATTGGCTCTACTTTATGTTATATAGTCTGTAGGGCCCTATATAGTGCTCTACTTTGGAGCAGGGCCCCATATAGTCTGTAGTGTATCTTATATACTTTGTATGTTATATAGTCAGGGCCCTATATAGTGCTCTACTTTGGAGCAGGGCCCTATATAGTGCTCTACTTTGGAGCAGGGCCCTATGTTGTGCTCTACTTTGGAGCAGGGCCCATAGGTGTCTATCTAGTCAATACTTTGCCATTTGGAACGAACAGTAGTCCACCACACTGATGTACAACAGCTACAATGATGCTGAGATAAAATCAAATCACATTTTATTGGTCACATATTTATATAGAGTGTTATTGCTGGTGTATGTTATATAGTCTGTAAATATAGTCTGTAGTGTATTTAAACCAGAGTGATGTTAATGATAGTCTGTAGTGTATTCTATATAGTCTGTAGTGTGTATGTTATATAGTCTGTAGTGTATGTTATATAGTCTGTAGTGTATGTTATATAGTCTGTAGTGTATGTTATATAGTCTGTAGTGTATGTTATATAGTCTGTAGTGTATGTTATATAGTCTGTAGTGTATAGTCTGTAGTGTATAGTCTGTAGTGTATGTTATATAGTCTGTAGTGTATGTTATATAGTCTGTAGTGTATGTTATATAGTCTGTAGTGTATGTTATATAGTCTGTAGTGTATGTTATATAGTCTGTAGTGTATAGTCTGTAGTGTATGTTATATAGTCTGTAGTGTATGTTATATAGTCTGTAGTGTATATTATATAGTCTGTAGTGTATGTTATATAGTCTGTAGTGTATGTTATATAGTCTGTAGTGTATGTTATATAGTCTGTAGTGTATGTTATATAGTCTGTAGTGTATGTTATATAGTCTGTAGTGTATGTTATATATAGTCTGTAGTGTATGTTATGTAGTGTATGTTATATAGTCTGTAGTGTATGTTATATAGTCTGTAGTGTATGTTATATAGTCTGTAGTGTATGTTATATAGTCTGTAGTGTATGTTATATAGTCTGTAGTGTATGTTAGTGTATGTTATATAGTCTGTAGTGTATATTATATAGTCTGTAGTGTATGTTATATAGTCTGTAGTGTATGTTATATAGTCTGTAGTGTATATTATATAGTCTGTAGTATATGTTATATAGTCTGTAGTGTATATTATATAGTCTGTAGTGTATATTATATAGTCTGTAGTGTATGTTATACAGTCTGTAGTGTATGTTATATAGTCTGTAGTGTATGTTATATAGTCTGTAGTGTATGTTATATAGTCTGTAGTGTATGTTATATAGTCTGTAGTGTATGTTATACAGTCTGTAGTGTATGTTATATAGTCTGTAGTGTATGTTATATAGTCTGTAGTGTATGTTATATAGTCTGTAGTGTATATTATATAGTCTGTAGTGTATAGTCTGTAGTGTATAGTCTGTAGTGTATGTTATATAGTCTGTAGTGTATGTTATATAGTCTGTAGTGTATGTTATATAGTCTGTAGTGTATGTTATACAGTCTGTAGTGTATGTTATATAGTCTGTAGTGTATGTTATATAGTCTGTAGTGTATGTTATATAGTCTGTAGTGTATGTTATATAGTCTGTAGTGTATGTTATATAGTCTGTAGTGTATAGTCTGTAGTATATAGTCTGTAGTGTATGTTATATAGTCTGTAGTGTATGTTATATAGTCTGTAGTGTATGTTATATAGTCTGTAGTGTATGTTATATAGTCTGTAGTGTATGTTATATAGTCTGTAGTGTATGTTATATAGTCTGTAGTGTATAGTCTGTAGTGTATGTTATATAGTCTGTAGTGTATATTATATAGTCTGTAGTGTATGTTATATAGTCTGTAGTGTATGTTATATAGTCTGTAGTGTATATATATAGTCTGTAGTGTATGTTATATAGTCTGTAGTGTATGTTATATAGTCTGTAGTGTATGTTATATAGTCTGTAGTGTATGTTATATAGTCTGTAGTGTATAGTCTGTAGTGTATGTTATATAGTCTGTAGTGTATGTTATATAGTCTGTAGTGTATGTTATATAGTCTGTAGTGTATATTATATAGTCTGTAGTGTATGTTATATAGTCTGTAGTGTATGTTATATAGTCTGTAGTGTATATTATATAGTCTGTAGTATATGTTATATAGTCTGTAGTGTATATTATATAGTCTGTAGTGTATATTATATAGTCTGTAGTGTATGTTATAGTCTGTGTAGTCTGTAGTGTATGTTATATAGTCTGTAGTGTATGTTATATAGTCTGTAGTGTATGTTATATAGTCTGTAGTGTATGTTATATAGTCTGTAGTGTATGTTATATAGTCTGTAGTGTATGTTATATAGTCTGTAGTGTATGTTATATAGTCTGTAGTGTATGTTATATAGTCTGTAGTGTATATTATATAGTCTGTAGTGTATAGTCTGTAGTGTATAGTCTGTAGTGTATGTTATATAGTCTGTAGTGTATGTTATATAGTCTGTAGTGTATGTTATATAGTCTGTAGTGTATGTTATATAGTCTGTAGTGTATGTTATATAGTCTGTAGTGTATGTTATATAGTCTGTAGTGTATGTTATATAGTCTGTAGTGTATATTATATAGTCTGTAGTGTATAGTCTGTAGTGTATAGTCTGTAGTGTATGTTATATAGTCTGTAGTGTATGTTATATAGTCTGTAGTGTATAGTCTGTAGTGTATAGTCTGTAGTGTATGTTATATAGTCTGTAGTGTATGTTATATAGTCTGTAGTGTATATTATATAGTCCGTAGTGTATGTTATATAGTCTGTAGTGTATGTTATATAGTCTGTAGTGTATGTTATATAGTCTTATATAGTCTGTATGTTATATAGTCTGTAGTGTATGTTATATAGTCTGTAGTGTATATTATATAGTCTGTAGTGTATGTTATATAGTCTGTAGTGTATGTTATATAGTCTGTAGTGTATGTTATATAGTCTGTATGTATAGTCTGTAGTGTATGTTATATAGTCTGTAGTGTATGTTATATAGTCTGTAGTGTATATTATATATATAGTCTGTAGTGTTATATAGTCTGTAGTGTATGTTATATAGTCTGTAGTGTATGTTATATAGTCTGTAGTGTATGTTATATAGTCTGTAGTGTATGTTATATAGTCTGTAGTGTATATTATATAGTCTGTAGTGTATGTTATATAGTCTGTAGTGTTATATAGTCTGTAGTGTATGTTATATAGTCTGTAGTGTATGTTATATAGTCTGTAGTGTATGTTATATAGTCTGTAGTGTATGTTATATAGTCTGTAGTGTATGTTATATAGTCTGTAGTGTATATAGTCTGTAGTGTATGTTATATAGTCTGTAGTGTATGTTATATAGTCTGTAGTGTATATTATATAGTTATATAGTCTGTAGTGTATGTTATATAGTCTGTAGTGTATGTTATATAGTCTGTAGTGTATATTATATAGTCTGTAGTGTATGTTATATAGTCTGTAGTGTATGTTATATAGTCTGTAGTGTATATTATTGTAGTGTATATATAGTCTGTAGTGTATGTTATATAGTCTGTAGTGTATATTATATAGTCTGTAGTGTATATTATATAGTCTGTAGTGTATGTTATATAGTCTGTAGTGTATGTTATATAGTCTGTAGTGTATGTTATATAGTCTGTATATTATATAGTCTGTAGTGTATATATAGTCTGTAGTGTATGTTATATAGTCTGTAGTGTATGTTATATAGTCTGTAGTGTATGTTATATAGTCTGTAGTGTATGTTATATAGTCTGTAGTGTATGTTATATAGTCTGTAGTAGTGTATAGTCTGTAGTGTATAGTTATATGTAGTGTATAGTCTGTAGTGTATGTTATATAGTCTGTAGTGTATGTTATATAGTCTGTAGTGTATGTTATATAGTCTGTAGTGTATGTTATAGTCTGTAGTGTATGTTATATAGTCTGTAGTGTATGTTATATAGTCTGTAGTCTGTATGTTATATAGTCTGTAGTGTATATTATATAGTCTGTAGTGTATGTTATATAGTCTGTAGTGTATGTTATATAGTCTGTAGTGTATGTTATATAGTCTGTAGTGTATATTATATAGTCTGTAGTGTATGTTATATAGTCTGTAGTGTATGTTATATAGTCTGTAGTCTGTATGTTATATAGTCTGTAGTGTATGTCTAGTATAGTCTGTAGTGTATGTTATATAGTCTGTAGTGTATGTTATATAGTCTGTAGTGTCTGTAGTGTATGTTATATAGTCTGTAGTGTATGTTATATAGTCTGTAGTGTTATATAGTCTGTAGTGTATGTTATATAGTCTGTAGTGTATGTTATATAGTCTGTAGTGTATGTTATATAGTCTGTAGTGTATGTTATATAGTCTGTAGTGTATGTTATATAGTCTGTAGTGTATGTTATATAGTCTGTATATAGTCTGTAGTGTATATTATATAGTCTGTAGTGTATGTTATATAGTCTGTAGTGTATGTTATATAGTCTGTAGTGTATGTTATATAGTCTGTAGTGTATGTTATATAGTCTGTAGTGTATGTTATATAGTCTGTAGTGTATGTTATATAGTCTGTAGTGTATATTATATAGTCTGTAGTGTATGTTATATAGTCTGTAGTGTATGTTATATAGTCTGTAGTGTATAGTCTGTAGTGTATGTTATATAGTCTGTAGTGTATATTATATAGTCTGTAGTGTATAGTCTGTAGTGTATGTTATATAGTCTGTAGTGTATGTTGTATAGTCTGTAGTGTATGTTATATAGTCTGTAGTGTATGTTATATAGTCTGTAGTGTATGTTATATAGTCTGTAGTGTATATTATATAGTCTGTAGTGTATGTTATATAGTCTGTAGTGTATGTTATATAGTCTGTAGTGTAGTGTATGTTATATAGTCTGTAGTGTATGTTATATAGTCTGTAGTGTATGTTATATAGTCTGTAGTGTATGTTATATAGTCTGTAGTGTATATTATATAGTCTGTAGTCTGTAGTGTATGTTATATAGTCTGTAGTGTATGTTATATAGTCTGTAGTGTATATAGTCTGTAGTGTATGTTATATAGTCTGTAGTGTATATAGTCTGTAGTGTATGTTATATAGTCTGTAGTGTATGTTATATAGTCTGTAGTGTATGTTATATAGTCTGTAGTGTATGTTATATAGTCTGTAGTGTATGTTATATAGTCTGTAGTGTATGTTATATAGTCTGTAGTGTATGTTATATAGTCTGTAGTGTATATTATATAGTCTGTAGTGTATGTCTATATAGTCTGTAGTGTATGTTATATAGTCTGTAGTGTATGTTATATAGTCTGTAGTGTATAGTCTAGTGTATGTTATATAGTCTGTAGTGTATGTTATATAGTCTGTAGTGTATGTTATATAGTCTGTAGTGTATGTTATATAGTCTGTAGTGTATATAGTCTATATAGTCTGTAGTGTATGTTATATAGTCTGTAGTGTATGTTATATAGTCTGTAGTGTATGTTATATAGTCTGTGTAGTGTATAGTCTGTAGTGTATGTTATATAGTCTGTAGTGTATGTTGTAGTATATATAGTCTGTAGTGTATGTTATATAGTCTGTAGTGTATGTTATATAGTCTGTAGTGTATGTTATATAGTCTGTAGTGTATGTTATAGTCTGTAGTGTATGTTATATAGTCTGTAGTGTATGTTATATAGTCTGTAGTGTATAGTCTGTAGTGTATGTTATATAGTCTGTAGTGTATGTTATATAGTCTGTAGTGTATAGTCTGTGTATATTATATAGTCTGTAGTGTATGTTATATAGTCTGTAGTGTATGTTATATCTGTAGTGTATAGTCTGTAGTGTATGTTATATAGTCTGTAGTGTATGTTATATAGTCTGTAGTGTATGTTATATAGTCTGTAGTGTATGTTATATAGTCTGTAGTGTATGTTATATAGTCTGTAGTGTATGTTATATAGTCTGTAGTGTATGTTATATAGTCTGTAGTGTATGTTATATAGTCTGTAGTGTATGTTATATAGTCTGTAGTGTATGTTATATAGTCTGTAGTGTATGTTATATAGTCTGTAGTGTATATTATATAGTCTGTAGTGTATGTTATATAGTCTGTAGTGTATGTTATATAGTCTGTAGTGTATATTATATAGTCTGTAGTGTATATTTATATAGTCTGTAGTGTATATTATATAGTCTGTAGTGTATGTTATATAGTCTGTAGTGTATGTTATATAGTCTGTAGTGTATGTTATATAGTCTGTAGTGTATGTTATATAGTCTGTAGTGTATATTATATAGTCTGTAGTGTATGTTATATAGTCTGTAGTGTATGTTATATAGTCTGTAGTGTATGTTATATAGTCTGTAGTGTATGTTATATAGTCTGTAGTATGTTATATAGTCTGTAGTGTATGTTATATAGTCTGTAGTGTATGTCTAGTGTATATATAGTCTGTAGTGTATGTTATATAGTCTGTAGTGTATAGTCTGTAGTGTATGTTATATAGTCTGTAGTGTATGTTATATAGTCTGTAGTGTATGTTATATAGTCTGTAGTGTATGTTATATAGTCTGTAGTGTATATTATATAGTCTGTAGTGTATAGTCTGTATGTTATAGTCTGTAGTGTATAGTCTGTAGTGTATGTTATATAGTCTGTAGTGTATGTTATATAGTCTGTAGTGTATGTTATATAGTCTGTAGTGTATGTTATATAGTCTGTAGTGTATGTTATATAGTCTGTAGTGTATGTTATATAGTCTGTAGTGTATGTTATATAGTCTGTAGTGTATGTTATATAGTCTGTAGTGTATGTTATATAGTCTGTAGTGTATGTTATATAGTCTGTAGTGTATGTTATATAGTCTGTAGTGTATGTTATATAGTCTGTAGTGTATGTTATATAGTCTGTAGTGTATATTATATAGTCTGTAGTGTATGTTATATAGTCTGTAGTGTATGTTATATAGTCTGTAGTGTATGTTATATAGTCTGTAGTGTATGTTATATAGTCTGTAGTGTATGTTATATAGTCTGTAGTGTATATTATATAGTCTGTAGTGTATAGTCTGTAGTGTATATTATATAGTCTGTAGTGTATATTATATAGTCTGTAGTGTATAGTCTGTAGTGTATATTATATAGTCTGTAGTGTATGTTATATAGTCTGTAGTGTATGTTGTATAGTCTGTAGTGTATGTTATATAGTCTGTAGTGTATGTTATATAGTCTGTAGTGTATGTTATATAGTCTGTAGTGTATGTTATATAGTCTGTAGTGTATGTTATATAGTCTATATATAGTCTGTGTATGTTATATAGTATGTTATATAGTCTGTAGTGTATGTTATATAGTCTGTAGTGTATAGTCTGTAGTGTATAGTCTGTAGTGTATGTTATATAGTCTGTAGTGTATAGTCTGTAGTGTATGTTATATAGTCTGTAGTGTATGTTATATAGTCTGTAGTGTATGTTATATAGTCTGTAGTGTATATTATATAGTCTGTAGTGTATAGTCTGTAGTGTATGTTATATAGTCTGTAGTGTATGTTATATAGTCTGTAGTCTGTAGTGTATGTTATATAGTCTGTAGTGTATGTTATATAGTCTGTAGTGTATATTATATAGTCTGTAGTTATATAGTATGTTATATAGTGTATGTTATATAGTCTGTAGTGTATGTTATATAGTCTGTAGTGTATGTTATATAGTCTGTAGTGTATGTTATATAGTCTGTAGTGTATAGTCTGTAGTGTATGTTATATAGTCTGTAGTGTATATTATATAGTCTGTAGTGTATGTTATATAGTCTGTAGTGTATGTTATATAGTCTGTAGTGTATGTTATATAGTCTGTAGTGTATGTTATATAGTCTGTAGTGTATGTTATATAGTCTGTAGTGTATGTTATATAGTCTGTAGTGTATGTTATATAGTCTGTAGTTATATAGTCTTATATGTTATATAGTCTGTAGTGTATAGTCTGTAGTTATATTATATAGTCTGTAGTGTATGTTATATATAGTCTGTAGTGTATGTTATATAGTCTGTAGTGTATGTTATATAGTCTGTAGTGTATGTTATATAGTCTGTAGTGTATGTTATATAGTCTGTAGTGTATGTTATATAGTCTGTAGTGTATATTATATAGTCTGTAGTGTATGTTATATAGTCTGTAGTGTATGTTATATAGTCTGTAGTGTATGTTATATAGTCTGTAGTGTATGTTATATAGTCTGTAGTGTATGTTATATAGTCTGTAGTATATTATATAGTCTGTAGTGTATGTTATATAGTCTGTAGTGTATATTATATAGTCTGTAGTGTATGTTATATAGTCTGTAGTGTATGTTATATAGTCTGTAGTGTATGTTATATAGTCTGTAGTGTATGTTATATAGTCTGTAGTGTATGTTATATAGTCTGTAGTGTATGTTATATAGTCTGTAGTGTATGTTATATAGTCTGTAGTGTATGTTATATAGTCTGTAGTGTATGTTATATAGTCTGTAGTGTATGTTATATAGTCTGTAGTGTATGTTATATAGTCTGTAGTGTATGTTATATAGTCTGTAGTGTATATAGTCTGTAGTGTATAGTCTGTAGTGTATGTTATATAGTCTGTAGTGTATGTTATATAGTCTGTAGTGTATGTTATATAGTCTGTAGTGTATATATATGTTATATAGTCTGTAGTGTATGTTATATAGTCTGTAGTGTATGTTATATAGTCTGTAGTGTATGTTATATAGTCTGTAGTGTATGTTATATAGTCTGTAGTGTATGTTATATAGTCTGTAGTGTATAGTCTAGTGTATAGTCTGTAGTGTATGTTATATAGTCTGTAGTGTATGTTATATAGTCTGTAGTGTATGTTATATAGTCTGTAGTGTATGTTATATAGTCTGTATGTTATATAGTCTGTAGTGTATGTTATATAGTCTGTAGTGTATGTTATATAGTCTGTAGTGTATATAGTCTGTAGTGTATGTTATATAGTCTGTAGTGTATATTATATAGTCTGTAGTGTATAGTCTGTAGTGTATGTTATATAGTCTGTAGTGTATGTCTGTATATATTATATAGTCTGTAGTGTATGTTATATAGTCTGTAGTGTATGTTATATAGTCTGTAGTGTATGTTATATAGTCTGTAGTGTATGTTATATAGTCTGTAGTGTATGTTATATAGTCTGTAGTGTATATAGTCTGTAGTGTATGTTATATAGTCTGTAGTGTATATTATATAGTCTGTAGTGTATATTATATAGTCTGTAGTGTATAGTCTGTAGTGTATAGTGTATGTTATATAGTCTGTAGTGTATAGTCTATATGTTATATAATAGTCTGTAGTGTATGTTATATAGTCTGTAGTGTATGTTATATATATAGTTATATAGTCTGTAGTGTATGTTATATAGTCTGTAGTGTATGTTATATAGTCTGTAGTGTATGTTATATAGTCTGTATGTTATATAGTCTGTAGTGTATGTTATATAGTCTGTAGTGTATGTTATATAGTCTGTAGTGTATGTTATATAGTCTGTAGTGTATGTTATATAGTCTGTAGTGTATGTTATATAGTCTGTAGTGTATGTTATATAGTCTGTAGTGTATGTTATATAGTCTGTAGTGTATAGTCTGTAGTGTATGTTATATAGTCTGTAGTGTATGTTATATAGTCTGTAGTGTATGTTATATAGTCTGTAGTGTATAGTCTGTAGTGTATGTTATATAGTCTGTAGTGTATGTTATATAGTCTGTAGTGTATGTTATATAGTCTGTAGTGTATGTTATATAGTCTGTAGTGTATGTTATATAGTCTGTAGTGTATGTTATATAGTCTGTGTATGTTATATAGTCTAGTGTATAGTGTATGTTATATAGTCTGTAGTGTATGTTATATAGTCTGTAGTGTATGTTATATAGTCTGTAGTGTATGTTATATAGTCTGTAGTGTATGTTATATAGTCTGTAGTGTATGTTATATAGTCTGTAGTGTATGTTATATAGTCTGTAGTGTATGTTATATAGTCTGTAGTGTATAGTCTGTAGTGTATGTTATATAGTCTGTAGTGTATGTTATATAGTCTGTAGTGTATATAGTCTAGTATAGTCTGTAGTGTATGTTATATAGTCTGTAGTGTATGTTTATATAGTCTGTAGTGTATGTTATATAGTCTGTAGTGTATATTATATAGTCTATAGTCTGTAGTGTATGTTATATAGTCTGTAGTGTATATTTATATAGTCTGTAGTGTATGTTATATAGTCTGTAGTGTATATTATATAGTCTGTAGTATATGTTATATAGTCTGTAGTGTATATTATATAGTCTGTAGTGTATGTTATATAGTCTGTAGTGTATGTTATATGTTATATAGTCTGTAGTGTATGTTATATAGTCTGTAGTGTATGTTATATAGTCTGTAGTGTATGTTATATAGTCTGTAGTGTATGTTATATAGTCTGTAGTGTATGTTATATAGTCTGTAGTGTATGTTATATAGTCTGTAGTGTATGTTATATAGTCTGTAGTGTATGTTATATAGTCTGTAGTGTATGTTATATAGTCTGTAGTGTATGTTATATAGTCTGTAGTGTATGTTATATAGTCTGTAGTGTATGTTATATAGTCTGTAGTGTATGTTATATAGTCTGTAGTGTATGTGTATATAGTCTGTAGTGTATGTTATATAGTCTGTAGTGTATAGTCTGTAGTGTATGTTATATAGTCTGTAGTGTATGTCTATATAGTCTGTAGTGTATGTTATATAGTCTGTAGTGTATATCTGTAGTATATATAGTCTGTAGTGTATGTTATAGTCTGTAGTCTATAGTCTGTAGTGTATGTTATATAGTCTGTAGTGTATGTTATATAGTCTGTAGTATATGTTATATAGTCTGTAGTGTATGTTATATAGTCTGTAGTGTATGTTATATAGTCTGTAGTGTATAGTCTGTAGTGTATAGTCTGTAGTGTATGTTATATAGTCTGTAGTGTATGTTATATAGTCTGTAGTGTATGTTATATAGTCTGTAGTGTATGTTATATAGTCTGTAGTGTATGTTATATAGTCTGTAGTGTATGTTATATAGTCTGTAGTGTATGTTATATAGTCTGTAGTGTATGTTATATAGTCTGTAGTGTATGTTATATAGTCTGTAGTGTATATTTATATAGTCTGTAGTGTATGTTATATAGTCTGTAGTGTATGTTATATAGTCTGTAGTGTATGTTATATAGTCTGTAGTGTATAGTCTGTAGTGTATGTTATATAGTCTGTAGTGTATGTTATATAGTCTGTAGTGTATATTATATAGTCTGTAGTGTATGTTATATAGTCTGTAGTGTATGTTATATAGTCTGTAGTGTATATGTTATATAGTCTGTAGTGTATGTTATATAGTCTGTAGTGTATGTTATATAGTCTGTAGTGTATGTTATATAGTCTGTAGTGTATGTTATATAGTCTGTAGTGTATGTTATATAGTCTGTAGTGTATGTTATATAGTCTGTAGTGTATATTATATAGTCTGTAGTGTATGTTATATAGTCTGTAGTGTATGTTATATAGTCTGTAGTGTATGTTATATAGTCTGTAGTGTATGTTATATAGTCTGTAGTGTATATATAGTCTGTAGTGTATATTATATAGTCTAGTGTATAGTCTGTAGTGTATGTTATATAGTCTGTAGTGTATGTTATATAGTCTGTAGTGTATGTTATATAGTCTGTAGTGTATGTTATATAGTCTGTAGTGTATGTTATATAGTCTGTAGTGTATGTTATATAGTCTGTAGTGTATGTTATATAGTCTGTAGTGTATGTTATATAGTCTGTAGTGTATGTTATATAGTCTGTAGTGTATAGTCTGTAGTGTATGTTATATAGTCTGTAGTGTATGTTATATAGTCTGTAGTGTATAGTCTGTAGTGTATGTTATATAGTCTGTAGTGTATGTTATATAGTCTGTAGTGTATATTATATAGTCTGTAGTGTATGTTATATAGTCTGTAGTGTATGTTATATAGTCTGTAGTGTATGTTATATAGTCTGTAGTGTATGTTATATAGTCTGTAGTGTATGTTATATAGTCTGTAGTGTATGTTATAGTCTGTAGTGTATGTTATATAGTCTGTAGTGTATATTATATAGTCTGTAGTGTATGTTATATAGTCTGTAGTGTATATTATATAGTCTGTAGTGTATGTTATATAGTCTGTAGTGTATGTTATATAGTCTGTAGTGTATGTTATATAGTCTGTAGTGTATATTATATAGTCTGTAGTAGTGTATATAGTCTGTAGTGTATGTTATATAGTCTGTAGTGTATGTTATATAGTCTGTAGTGTATGTTATATCTGTAGTGTATATTATATAGTCTCTGTAGTGTATGTTATATAGTCTGTAGTGTATGTTATATAGTCTGTAGTGTATGTTATATAGTCTGTAGTGTATGTTATATAGTAGTCTGTAGTGTATAGTCTGTAGTGTATGTTATATAGTCTGTAGTGTATGTTATATAGTCTGTAGTGTATGTGTATAGTCTATATAGTCTGTAGTGTATATTATATAGTCTGTTAGTGTATGTTATATAGTCTGTAGTGTATGTTATATAGTCTGTAGTTATATGTTATATAGTCTGTAGTGTATGTTATATAGTCTGTAGTGTATGTTATATAGTCTGTAGTGTATGTTATATAGTCTGTAGTGTATGTTATATAGTCTGTAGTGTATGTTATATAGTCTGTAGTGTATGTTATATAGTCTGTAGTGTATGTTATATAGTCTGTAGTGTATATTATATAGTCTGTAGTGTATGTATATATAGTCTGTAGTGTATGTTATATAGTCTGTAGTGTATATTATATAGTCTGTAGTGTATGTTATATAGTCTGTAGTGTATAGTCTGTAGTGTATGTTATATAGTCTGTAGTGTATGTTATATAGTCTGTAGTGTATGTTATATAGTCTGTAGTGTATGTTATATAGTCTGTAGTGTATGTTATATAGTCTGTAGTGTATGTTATATAGTCTGTAGTGTATGTTATATAGTCTGTAGTGTATGTTATATGTTATATAATTCTGTAGTCTGTAGTGTATGTTATATAGTCTGTAGTGTATGTTATATAGTCTGTAGTGTATGTTATATAGTCTGTAGTGTATATATAGTCTGTAGTGTATGTTATATAGTCTGTAGTGTATGTTATATAGTCTGTAGTGTATATAGTCTGTAGTGTATGTTATATAGTCTGTAGTGTATGTTATATAGTCTGTAGTGTATGTTATATAGTCTGTAGTCTGTATGTTATATGTATAGTCTGTAGTGTATGTTATATAGTCTGTAGTGTATGTTATATAGTCTGTAGTGTAGTGTATAGTCTGTAGTGTATGTTATATAGTCTGTAGTGTATGTTATATAGTCTGTAGTGTATATTATATAGTCTGTAGTGTATGTTATATAGTCTGTAGTGTATGTTATATAGTCTGTAGTGTATGTTATATAGTCTGTAGTGTAGTCTGTAGTATGTTATATAGTCTGTAGTGTATGTTATATAGTCTGTAGTGTATGTTATATAGTCTGTAGTGTATGTTATATAGTCTGTAGTGTATGTTATATAGTCTGTAGTTATATAGTCTGTAGTATATATAGTCTGTAGTGTATGTTATATAGTCTGTAGTGTATGTTATATAGTCTGTAGTGTATGTTATATAGTCTGTAGTGTATATATAGTCTGTAGTATATTATATAGTCTGTATTATAGTCTGTAGTGTATGTTATATAGTCTGTAGTGTATAGTCTGTAGTGTATGTTATATAGTCTGTGTAGTGTATGTTATATAGTCTGTAGTGTATGTTATATAGTCTGTAGTGTATGTTATATAGTCTGTAGTGTATGTTATATAGTCTGTAGTGTATGTTATATAGTCTGTAGTGTATGTTATATAGTCTGTAGTGTATGTTATATAGTCTGTAGTGTATGTTATATAGTCTGTAGTGTATGTTATATAGTCTGTAGTGTATGTTATATAGTCTGTAGTGTATGTTATATAGTCTGTAGTGTATGTTATATAGTCTGTAGTGTATATTATATAGTCTGTAGTGTTATATAGTCTGTAGTGTATAGTCTGTAGTGTATGTTATATAGTCTGTAGTGTATGTTATATAGTCTGTAGTGTATGTTATATAGTCTGTAGTGTATATGTTATATAGTCTGTAGTGTATGTTATATAGTCTGTAGTGTATAGTCTGTATATATATAGTCTATATAGTCTGTAGTGTATGTTATATAGTCTGTAGTGTATGTTATATAGTCTGTAGTGTATGTTATATAGTCTGTAGTGTATATCTGTATATATTATATAGTCTGTAGTGTATAGTCTGTAGTGTATGTTATATAGTCTGTAGTGTATGTTATATAGTCTGTAGTGTATGTTATATAGTCTGTATGTTATATAGTGTATGTTATATAGTCTGTATGTTATATAGTCTGTAGTGTATAGTCTGTATGTTGTTATATAGTCTGTAGTGTATGTTATATAGTCTGTAGTGTATAGTTATATAGTCTGTAGTGTATGTTATATAGTCTGTGTATATAGTCTGTAGTGTATGTTATATAGTCTGTCTGTAGTGTATGTTATATAGTCTGTAGTGTATGTTATATAGTCTGTAGTGTATGTTATATAGTCTGTAGTGTATGTTATATAGTCTGTAGTGTATGTTAGTCTGTAGTGTATATATAGTCTGTAGTGTATGTTATATAGTCTGTAGTGTATGTTATATAGTCTGTAGTGTATGTTATATAGTCTGTAGTGTATGTTATATAGTCTGTAGTGTATGTTATATAGTCTGTAGTGTATATTATATAGTCTGTAGTGTATGTTATATAGTCTGTAGTGTATAGTCTGTAGTGTATGTTATATAGTCTGTAGTGTATGTTATATAGTCTGTAGTGTATATTATATAGTCTAGTCTGTAGTGTATGTTATATAGTCTGTAGTGTATGTTATATAGTATGTTATATATAGTCTGTAGTGTATGTTATATAGTCTGTAGTGTATGTTATATAGTCTGTAGTGTATGTTATATAGTCTGTAGTGTATGTTATATAGTCTGTAGTGTATGTTATATAGTCTGTAGTGTATGTTATATAGTCTGTAGTGTATGTTATATAGTCTGTAGTGTATGTTATATAGTCTGTAGTGTATATATAGTCTGTAGTGTATGTTATATAGTCTGTAGTGTATGTTATATAGTCTGTAGTGTATGTTATATAGTCTGTAGTGTATGTTATATAGTCTGTAGTGTATGTTATATAGTCTGTATATAGTCTGTAGTGTATGTTATATAGTCTGTAGTGTATGTTATATAGTCTGTAGTGTATAGTTATATAGTCTGTAGTGTATGTTATATAGTCTGTAGTGTATGTTATATAGTCTGTAGTGTATGTTATATAGTCTGTAGTGTATGTTATATAGTCTGTAGTGTATGTTATATAGTCTGTAGTGTATGTTATATAGTCTGTAGTGTATGTTATATAGTCTGTAGTTATATAGTCTGTATGTTATATAGTCTGTAGTGTATGTTATATAGTCTGTAGTGTATGTTATATAGTCTGTAGTGTATAGTCTGTAGTGTATAGTCTGTAGTGTATGTTATATAGTCTGTAGTGTATGTTATATAGTCTGTAGTGTATGTTATATAGTCTGTAGTGTATGTTATATAGTCTGTAGTGTATGTTATATAGTCTGTAGTGTATGTTATATAGTCTGTAGTGTATGTTATATAGTCTGTAGTGTATAGTCTGTAGTGTATGTTATATAGTCTGTAGTGTATGTTATATAGTCTGTAGTGTATATATATAGTCTGTAGTGTATGTTATATAGTCTGTAGTGTATGTTATATAGTCTGTAGTGTATGTTATATAGTCTGTAGTGTATGTTATATAGTCTGTAGTGTATATTATATAGTCTGTAGTGTATATATAGTCTGTAGTGTATGTTATATAGTCTGTAGTGTATGTTATATAGTCTGTGTATGTTATATAGTCTGTATGTTATATAGTCTGTAGTGTATGTTATATAGTCTGTAGTGTATATCTGTAGTGTCTGTAGTATAGTCTGTGTTATATAGTCTGTAGTGTATGTTATATAGTCTGTAGTGTATGTTATATAGTCTGTAGTGTATGTTATATAGTCTATGTTATATAGTCTGTAGTGTATGTTATATAGTCTGTAGTGTATGTTATATAGTCTGTAGTGTATGTTATATAGTCTGTAGTGTATGTTATATAGTCTGTAGTGTATGTTATATAGTCTGTAGTGTATGTTATATAGTCTGTAGTGTATGTTATATAGTCTGTAGTGTATGTTATATAGTCTGTAGTGTATGTTATATAGTCTGTATGTATGTTATATAGTCTGTAGTGTATGTTATATAGTCTGTAGTGTTATATAGTCTGTAGTGTATATATAGTCTGTAGTGTATGTTATATAGTCTGTAGTGTATGTTGTATATAGTCTGTAGTGTATATTATATAGTCTGTAGTATGTTATATAGTCTGTATGTTATATAGTCTGTAGTGTATGTTATATAGTCTGTAGTGTATGTTATATAGTCTGTAGTGTATGTTATATAGTCTGTAGTGTATGTTATATAGTCTGTAGTGTATGTTATATAGTCTGTAGTATATTATATAGTCTGTAGTGTATGTTATATAGTCTGTAGTGTATGTTATATAGTCTGTAGTGTATGTTATATAGTCTGTAGTGTATGTTATATAGTCTGTAGTGTATGTTATATAGTCTGTAGTGTATGTTATATAGTCTGTAGTGTATGTTATATAGTCTGTAGTGTATGTTATATAGTCTAGTGTATATATAGTCTGTAGTGTATAGTCTGTGTATGTTATATAGTCTGTAGTGTATGTTATATAGTCTGTAGTGTATAGTTATATAGTCTGTAGTGTATGTTATATAGTCTGTAGTGTATGTTATATAGTCTGTAGTGTATGTTATATAGTCTGTAGTGTATGTTATATAGTCTGTAGTGTATATTATATAGTCTGTAGTGTATGTTATATAGTCTGTAGTGTAGTGTATAGTCTGTAGTGTATGTTATATAGTCTGTAGTGTATGTTATATAGTCTGTAGTGTATGTTATATAGTCTGTAGTGTATGTTATATAGTCTGTAGTGTATAGTCTGTAGTGTATGTTATATAGTCTGTAGTGTATGTTATATAGTCTGTAGTGTATGTTATATAGTCTGTAGTATAGTCTATAGTGTATGTTATATAGTCTGTAGTGTATGTATAGTCTGTAGTGTATAGTCTGTAGTGTATGTTATATAGTCTGTAGTGTATGTATATATATAGTCTGTAGTGTATGTTATATAGTCTGTATAGTCCATATAGTCTGTAGTGTATGTATATAGTCTGTAGTGTATGTTATATAGTCTGTAGTGTATGTTATATAGTCTGTAGTGTATGTTATATAGTCTGTAGTGTATAGTCTGTAGTGTATGTTATATAGTCTGTAGTGTATGTTATATAGTCTGTAGTGTATGTTATATAGTCTGTAGTGTATAGTCTGTAGTGTATGTTATATAGTCTGTAGTGTATGTTATATAGTCTGTAGTGTATGTTATATAGTCTGTAGTGTATGTATATAGTCTGTAGTGTATATTATATAGTCTGTAGTGTATGTTATATAGTCTGTAGTGTATAGTATATAGTCTGTAGTGTATAGTTATATAGTCTGTAGTGTATGTTATATAGTCTGTAGTGTATATTATATAGTCTGTAGTGTATGTTATATAGTCTGTAGTGTATGTTATATAGTCTGTAGTGTATGTTATATAGTCTGTAGTGTATGTTATATAGTCTGTAGTGTATGTTATATAGTCTGTAGTGTATGTTATATAGTCTGTAGTGTATGTTATATAGTCTGTAGTGTATGTTATATAGTCTGTAGTGTCTGTTATTATATAGTCTGTAGTGTATGTTATATAGTCTGTAGTGTATATTATATAGTCTGTAGTGTATGTTATATAGTCTGTAGTGTATGTTATATAGTCTGTAGTGTATGTTATATAGTCTGTAGTGTATGTTATAGTCTGTAGTGTATGTTATATAGTCTGTAGTGTATGTTATATAGTCTGTAGTGTATGTTATATAGTCTGTAGTGTATGTTATATAGTCTGTAGTGTATATATAGTCTGTAGTGTATGTTATATAGTCTGTAGTGTATCTGTTATATAGTCTGTAGTATATAGTCTGTATTGTATGTTATATAGTCTGTAGTGTATGTTATATAGTCTGTAGTGTATGTTATATAGTCTGTAGTGTATGTTATATAGTCTGTAGTGTATGTTATATAGTCTGTAGTGTATGTTATATAGTCTGTAGTGTATGTTATATAGTCTGTAGTGTATGTTATATAGTCTGTAGTGTATGTTATATAGTCTGTAGTGTATAGTCTGTAGTGTATGTTATATAGTCTGTAGTGTATGTTATATAGTCTGTAGTGTATGTTATATAGTCTGTAGTGTATGTTATATAGTCTGTAGTGTATGTTATATAGTCTGTAGTGTATATTATATAGTCTGTAGTGTATAGTCTGTAGTGTATGTTATATAGTCTGTAGTGTATAGTCTGTAGTGTATGTTATATAGTCTGTAGTGTATGTTATATAGTCTGTAGTGTATATGTTATATAGTCTGTAGTGTTATATAGTCTGTATGTATATAGTCTGTAGTGTTATATAGTCTGTAGTGTATGTTATATAGTCTGTAGTGTATGTTATATAGTCTGTAGTGTATGTTATATAGTCTGTAGTGTATGTTATATAGTCTGTAGTGTATGTTATATAGTCTGTAGTGTATGTTATATAGTCTGTAGTGTATATTATATAGTCTGTAGTGTATGTTATATAGTCTGTAGTGTATGTTATATAGTCTGTAGTGTATGTTATATAGTCTGTAGTGTATGTTATATAGTCTGTAGTGTATGTTATATAGTCTGTAGTGTATGTTATATAGTCTGTAGTGTATGTTATATAGTCTGTAGTGTATGTTATATAGTCTGTAGTGTATGTTATATAGTCTGTAGTGTATAGTCTGTAGTGTATGTTATATAGTCTGTAGTGTATGTTATATAGTCTGTAGTGTATGTTATATAGTCTGTAGTGTATGTTATATAGTCTGTAGTGTATGTTATATAGTCTGTAGTGTATATTATATAGTCTGTAGTGTATGTTATATAGTCTGTAGTGTATATTATATAGTCTGTAGTGTATGTTATATAGTCTGTAGTGTATGTTATATAGTCTGTAGTGTATGTTATATAGTCTGTAGTGTATGTTATATAGTCTGTAGTGTATGTTATATAGTCTGTAGTGTATGTTATATAGTCTGTAGTGTATGTTATAGCCTGTATATGTTATATAGTCTGTAGTGTATAGTCTGTAGTGTATAGTCTGTAGTGTATGTTATATAGTCTGTAGTGTATTTATATAGTCTGTAGTGTATATTAGTCTGTAGTGTATATATAGTCTGTAGTGTATGTTATATAGTCTGTAGTGTATGTTATATAGTCTGTAGTGTATGTTATATAGTCTGTAGTGTATGTTATATAGTCTGTAGTGTATGTTATATAGTCTGTAGTGTATGTTATATAGTCTGTAGTGTATGTTATATAGTCTGTATAGTCTGTAGTGTATGTTATATAGTCTGTAGTGTATGTTATATAGTCTGTAGTTATATAGTCTGTAGTGTATGTTATATAGTCTGTAGTGTATGTTATATAGTCTGTAGTGTATGTTATATAGTCTGTAGTGTATGTTATATAGTCTGTAGTGTATGTTATATAGTCTGTAGTGTATATTATATAGTCTGTAGTGTATAGTCTGTAGTGTATGTTATATAGTCTGTAGTGTATGTTATATAGTCTGTAGTGTATGTTATATAGTCTGTAGTGTATAGTCTGTAGTGTATGTTATATAGTCTGTAGTGTATGTTATATAGTCTGTAGTGTATGTTATATAGTCTGTAGTGTATGTTATATAGTCTGTAGTGTATGTTATATAGTCTGTAGTGTATGTTATATAGTCTGTAGTGTATGTTATATAGTCTGTAGTGTATAGTCTGTAGTCTGTATGTTATATAGTCTGTAGTGTATGTTATATAGTCTGTAGTGTATGTTATATAGTCTGTAGTGTATAGTCTTATATATATAGTCTGTAGTGTATATTATATAGTCTGTAGTGTATGTTATATAGTCTGTAGTGTATATTATATAGTCTGTAGTGTATGTTATATAGTCTGTAGTGTATGTTATATAGTCTGTAGTGTATGTTATATAGTCTGTAGTGTATATTATATAGTCTGTAGTATATGTTATATAGTCTGTAGTGTATAGTCTGTAGTGTATGTTGTATAGCCTGTAGTGTATGTTATATAGTCTGTAGTGTATAGTCTGTAGTGTATGTTATATAGTCTGTAGTGTATGTTATATAGTCTGTAGTGTATGTTATATAGTCTGTAGTGTATGTTATATAGTCTGTAGTGTATGTTATATAGTCTGTAGTGTATGTTATATAGTCTGTAGTGTATGTTATATAGTCTGTAGTGTATGTTATATAGTCTGTAGTGTATGTTATATAGTCTGTAGTGTAGTGTATGTTATATAGTCTGTAGTGTATGTTATAGTCTGTAGTCTGTAGTGTATGTTATATAGTCTGTAGTGTATATAGTTATATAGTCTGTAGTGTATATAGTCTGTAGTGTATGTTATATAGTCTGTAGTGTATGTTATATAGTCTGTAGTGTATGTTATATAGTCTGTAGTGTATGTTATATAGTCTGTAGTGTATATTATATAGTCTGTAGTGTATAGTCTGTAGTGTATATAGTCTGTAGTGTATGTTATATAGTCTGTAGTGTATGTTATATAGTCTGTAGTGTATGTTATATAGTCTGTAGTGTATATTATATAGTCTGTAGTATATGTTATATAGTCTGTAGTGTATGTTGTATAGTCTGTAGTGTATGTTATATAGTCTGTAGTGTATGTTATATAGTCTGTATATAGTCTGTAGTATGTTATATAGTCTGTAGTGTATGTTATATAGTCTGTAGTGTATGTTATATAGTCTGTAGTGTATGTTATATAGTCTGTAGTGTTATATATAGTCTGTAGTGTATATTATATAGTCTGTAGTGTATGTTATATAGTCTGTAGTGTATGTTATATAGTCTGTAGTGTATGTTATATAGTCTGTAGTGTATGTTATATAGTCTGTAGTGTATAGTCTGGTAGTTATATAGTCTGTAGTGTATGTTATATAGTCTGTGTGTATATTATATAGTCTGTAGTGTATATATAGTCTGTAGTGTATGTTATATATGTTATATAGTCTGTAGTGTATGTTATATAGTCTGTAGTGTATGTTATATAGTCTGTAGTGTATGTTATATAGTCTGTAGTGTATGTTATATAGTCTGTAGTGTATGTTATATAGTCTGTAGTGTATATTATATAGTCTGTAGTGTATGTTATATAGTCTGTAGTGTATGTTATATAGTCTGTAGTGTATGTTATATAGTCTGTAGTGTATGTTATATAGTCTGTAGTGTATAGTCTGTAGTGTATGTTATATAGTCTGTAGTGTATGTTATATAGTCTGTAGTGTATGTTATATAGTCTGTAGTGTATAGTCTGTAGTGTATGTTATATAGTCTGTAGTGTATAGTCTGTAGTGTATGTTATATAGTCTGTAGTGTATAGTCTGTAGTGTATGTTATATAGTCTGTAGTGTATGTTATATAGTCTGTAGTGTATGTTATATAGTCTGTAGTGTATGTTATATAGTCTGTAGTGTATAGTCTGTAGTGTATGTTATATAGTCTGTAGTGTATGTTATATAGTCTGTAGTGTATGTTATATAGTCTGTAGTGTATGTTATATAGTCTGTAGTGTATGTTATATAGTCTGTAGTGTATGTTATATAGTCTGTAGTGTATGTTATATAGTCTGTAGTGTTATAGTCTGTAGTGTATGTTATATAGTCTGTAGTGTATGTTATATAGTCTGTAGTGTATATATAGTCTGTAGTAGTTATATAGTCTGTAGTGTATGTTATATAGTCTGTAGTGTAGTGTATAGTTATATAGTCTGTAGTGTATGTTATATAGTCTGTAGTGTATGTTATATAGTCTGTAGTGTATAGTCTGTAGTGTATAGTCTGTAGTGTTATATAGTCTATATAGTCTGTAGTGTATGTTATATAGTCTGTAGTGTATGTTATATAGTCTGTAGTGTATGTTATATAGTCTGTAGTGTATAGTCTGTAGTGTATGTTATATAGTCTGTAGTGTAGTTATATAGTCTGTAGTGTATATAGTCTGTAGTGTATAGTCTGTAGTGTATGTTATATAGTCTGTAGTGTATGTTATATAGTCTGTGTATGTTATATAGTCTGTAGTGTATATTATATAGTCTGTAGTGTATGTTATATAGTCTGTAGTGTATGTTATATAGTCTGTAGTGTATGTTATATAGTCTGTAGTGTATAGTCTGTAGTATATAGTCTGTAGTGTATGTTATATAGTCTGTAGTGTATGTTATATAGTCTGTAGTGTATGTTATATAGTCTGTAGTGTATGTTATATAGTCTGTAGTGTATGTTATATAGTCTGTAGTGTATGTTATATAGTCTGTAGTGTATATTATATAGTCTGTAGTGTATGTTATATAGTCTGTAGTGTAGTGTCTGTAGTGTATATTATATAGTCTGTAGTGTATAGTCTGTAGTGTATGTTATATAGTCTGTAGTGTATGTTATATAGTCTGTAGTGTATGTTATATAGTCTGTAGTGTATGTTATATAGTCTGTAGTGTATGTTATATAGTCTGTAGTGTATGTTATATAGTCTGTAGTGTATGTTATATAGTCTGTAGTGTATGTTATATAGTCTGTAGTGTATGTTATATAGTCTGTAGTGTATAGTCTGTAGTATATAGTCTGTAGTGTATGTTATATAGTCTGTAGTGTATGTTATATAGTCTGTAGTGTATGTTATATAGTCTGTAGTGTATGTTATATAGTCTGTAGTGTATAGTCTGTAGTGTTATATAGTCTATATAGTCTGTAGTGTATGTTATATAGTCTGTAGTATATAGTCTGTATATAGTCTGTAGTGTATGTTATATAGTCTGTAGTGTATATTATATAGTCTGTATGTATGTTATATAGTCTGTAGTGTATGTTATATAGTCTGTAGTGTATAGTCTGTAGTGTATGTTATATAGTCTGTAGTGTATGTTATATAGTCTGTAGTGTATGTTATATAGTCTGTAGTGTATAGTTAGTATAGTCTGTCTGTAGTGTATGTTATATAGTCTGTAGTGTATGTTATATAGTCTGTAGTGTATAGTCTGTATAGTTATATAGTCTGTAGTGTATGTTATATAGTCTGTAGTGTATGTTATATAGTCTGTAGTGTATGTTATATAGTCTGTAGTGTATATATAGTCTGTAGTGTATGTTATATAGTCTGTAGTGTATGTTATATAGTCTGTAGTGTATGTTATATAGTCTGTAGTGTATGTTATATAGTCTGTAGTGTATAGTCTGTAGTGTATGTTATATAGTCTGTAGTGTATGTTATATAGTCTGTAGTGTATGTTATATAGTATAGTCTGTAGTGTATGTTATATAGTCTGTAGTGTATGTTATATAGTCTGTAGTGTATGTTATATAGTCTGTAGTGTATGTTATATAGTCTGTAGTGTATGTTATATAGTCTGTAGTGTATATTATATAGTCTGTAGTGTATGTTATATAGTCTGTAGTGTATGTTATATAGTCTGTAGTGTATGTTATATAGTCTGTAGTGTATGTTATATAGTCTGTAGTGTATATTATATAGTCTGTAGTGTATGTTATATAGTCTGTAGTGTATGTTATATAGTCTGTAGTGTATGTTATATAGTCTGTAGTGTATGTTATATAGTCTGTAGTGTATGTTATATAGTCTGTAGTGTATATTCTATAGTCTGTATGTGTATATAGTCTGTAGTGTATGTTATATAGTCTGTAGTGTATGTATAGTCTGTAGTGTATGTTATATAGTCTGTAGTGTATATATAGTCTGTAGTTATATAGTCTGTGTAGTGTATGTTATATAGTCTGTAGTGTATGTTATATAGTCTGTAGTGTATGTTATATAGTCTGTAGTGTATAGTCTGTAGTGTATGTTATATAGTCTGTAGTGTATATTATATAGTCTGTAGTGTATGTTATATAGTCTGTAGTGTATGTTATATAGTCTGTAGTGTATGTTATATAGTCTGTAGTGTATAGTCTGTAGTGTATGTTATATAGTCTGTAGTGTATGTTATATAGTCTGTAGTGTATGTTATATAGTCTGTAGTGTATAGTCTGTAGTGTATAGTCTGTAGTGTATAGTCTGTAGTGTATAGTCTGTAGTGTATGTTATATAGTCTGTAGTGTATGTTATAGTCTGTAGTGTATGTTATATATAGTCTGTAGTGTATGTTATATAGTCTGTAGTGTATGTTATATAGTCTGTAGTGTATGTTATATAGTCTGTAGTGTATGTTATATAGTCTGTAGTGTATAGTCTGTAGTGTATGTTATATAGTCTGTATGTATGTTATATAGTCTGTAGTGTATGTTATATAGTCTGTAGTGTATAGTCTGTAGTGTAGTGTATATAGTCTGTAGTGTATGTCTGTAGTGTATATATAGTCTGTAGTGTATGTTATATAGTCTGTAGTGTATGTTATATAGTCTGTAGTGTATAGTCTGTAGTGTATGTTATATAGTCTGTAGTGTATGTTATATAGTCTGTAGTGTATAGTCTGTATGTATATATAGTCTGTAGTGTATGTTATATAGTCTGTAGTGTATGTTATATAGTCTGTAGTGTATGTTATATAGTCTGTAGTGTATGTTATATAGTCTGTAGTGTATGTTATATAGTCTGTAGTGTATGTTATATAGTCTGTAGTGTATGTTATATAGTCTGTAGTGTATGTTATATAGTCTGTAGTGTATGTTATATAGTCTGTATGTTATATAGTCTGTAGTGTATGTTATATAGTCTGTAGTGTATGTTATATAGTCTGTAGTGTATGTTATATAGTCTGTAGTGTATGTTATATAGTCTGTAGTGTATGTTATATAGTCTGTAGTGTATAGTCTGTAGTGTATGTTATATAGTCTGTAGTGTATGTTATATAGTCTGTAGTGTATGTTATATAGTCTGTAGTGTATGTTATATAGTCTGTAGTATGTTATAGTCTGTAGTGTATGTTATATAGTCTGTAGTGTATATATAGTCTGTAGTGTATAGTCTGTAGTGTATGTTATATAGTCTGTAGTGTATGTTATATAGTCTGTAGTGTATAGTCTGTAGTGTATGTTATATAGTCTGTAGTGTATGTTATATAGTCTGTAGTGTATAGTCTGTAGTGTATGTTATATAGTCTGTAGTGTATGTTATATAGTCTGTAGTGTATGTTATATAGTCTGTAGTGTATAGTTATATAGTCTGTAGTGTGTATGTTATATAGTCTGTAGTGTATAGTCTGTAGTGTATGTTATATAGTCTGTAGTGTATGTTATATAGTCTGTAGTGTATATAGTCTGTAGTGTATGTTATATAGTCTGTAGTGTATATATAGTCTGTAGTGTATATTATATAGTCTGTAGTGTATATTATATAGTCTGTAGTGTATGTTATATAGTCTGTAGTGTATGTTATATAGTGTCTGTAGTGTATGTTATATAGTCTGTAGTGTATAGTCTGTAGTGTATGTTATATTATATAGTCTGTAGTGTATGTTATATAGTCTGTAGTGTATGTTATATAGTCTGTAGTTATATAGTCTGTAGTGTATGTTATATAGTCTGTAGTGTATATTATATAGTCTGTAGTGTATGTTATATAGTCTGTAGTGTATGTTGTATAGTCTGTAGTGTATGTTATATAGTCTGTAGTGTATGTTATATAGTCTGTAGTGTATGTTATATAGTCTGTAGTGTATGTTATATAGTCTGTAGTGTATAGTCTGTAGTGTATATTATATAGTCTGTAGTGTATATTATATAGTCTGTAGTGTATAGTCTGTAGTGTATATTATATAGTCTGTAGTGTATGTTGTTATATAGTCTGTAGTGTATGTTGTATAGTAGTTATATAGTCTGTAGTGTATGTTATATAGTCTGTAGTGTATGTTATATAGTCTGTAGTGTATAGTCTGTATGTATAGTCTGTAGTGTATGTTATATAGTCTGTAGTGTATGTTATATAGTCTGTAGTGTATGTTATATAGTCTGTAGTGTATGTTATATAGTCTGTAGTGTATGTTATATAGTCTGTAGTGTATGTTATATAGTCTGTAGTGTATGTTATATAGTCTGTAGTGTATGTTATATAGTCTGTAGTGTATATATAGTCTGTAGTGTATGTTATATAGTCTGTAGTGTATGTTATATAGTCTGTAGTATGTTATATAGTCTGTATGTATAGTCTGTAGTGTATGTTATATAGTCTGTAGTGTATGTTATATAGTCTGTAGTGTATGTTATATAGTCTGTAGTGTATAGTCTGTATATAGTATATAGTCTGTAGTGTATGTTATATAGTCTGTAGTGTATAGTCTGTAGTATGTTATATAGTCTGTAGTGTATGTTATATAGTCTGTAGTGTATAGTCTGTAGTGTATGTTATATAGTCTGTAGTGTATGTTATATAGTCTGTAGTGTATGTTATATAGTCTGTAGTGTATGTTATATAGTCTGTATAGTCTGTAGTGTATTTATATAGTCTGTAGTGTATGTTATATAGTCTGTAGTGTATATTATATAGTCTGTAGTGTATGTTATATAGTCTGTAGTGTATGTTATATAGTCTGTAGTGTATGTTATATAGTCTGTAGTGTATGTTATATAGTCTGTAGTGTATAGTCTGTAGTGTATGTTATATAGTCTGTAGTGTATAGTCTGTATTGTATAGTCTGTAGTGTATGTTATATAGTCTGTAGTGTATGTTGTATAGTCTGTAGTGTATGTTATATAGTCTGTAGTGTATGTTATATAGTCTGTAGTGTATAGTCTGTAGTGTATGTTATATAGTCTGTAGTGTATGTTATATAGTCTGTAGTGTATGTTATATAGTCTGTAGTGTATGTTATATAGTCTGTAGTGTATGTTATATAGTCTGTAGTGTATAGTTGTATGTATGTTATATAGTCTGTGTAGTGTATAGTCTGTAGTGTATGTTATATAGTCTGTAGTGTATAGTCTGTAGTGTATGTTATATAGTCTGTAGTGTATGTTATATAGTCTGTAGTGTATAGTCTGTAGTGTATGTTATATAGTCTGTAGTGTATGTTATATAGTCTGTAGTGTATGTTATATAGTCTGTAGTGTATGTTATATAGTCTGTAGTGTATGTTATATAGTCTGTAGTGTATGTTATATAGTCTGTAGTGTATGTTATATATAGTCTGTAGTGTATGTTATATAGTCTGTAGTGTTATATAGTCTGTAGTGTATAGTCTGTAGTGTATGTTATATAGTCTGTAGTGTATAGTCTGTAGTGTATGTTATATAGTCTGTAGTGTATGTTATATAGTCTGTAGTGTATGTTATATAGTCTGTAGTGTATAGTCTGTATGTATAGTCTGTAGTGTATATATAGTCTATATATAGTCTGTAGTGTATGTTATATAGTCTGTAGTGTATGTTATATAGTCTGTAGTGTATGTTATATAGTCTGTAGTGTATGTTATATAGTCTGTAGTGTATGTTATATAGTCTGTAGTGTATATAGTCTGTAGTGTATGTTATATAGTCTGTAGTGTATGTTATATAGTCTGTAGTGTATATATAGTCTGTAGTGTATGTTATATAGTCTGTAGTGTATGTTATATAGTCTGTAGTGTATGTTATATAGTCTGTAGTGTATGTTATATAGTCTGTAGTGTATGTTATATAGTCTGTAGTGTATGTTATATAGTCTGTAGTGTATGTTATATAGTCTGTAGTGTATAGTCTGTAGTGTATGTCTATATATATAGTCTGTAGTGTATATTGTAGTGTATGTTATATAGTCTGTAGTGTATGTTATATAGTCTGTAGTGTATGTTATATAGTCTGTAGTGTATAGTTATATAGTCTGTAGTGTATGTTATATAGTCTGTAGTGTATAGTCTGTAGTGTATGTTATATAGTCTGTAGTGTATGTTATATAGTCTGTAGTGTATGTTATATAGTCTGTAGTAGTCTGTAGTGTATGTTATATAGTCTGTAGTATAGTATATAGTGTAGTATATAGTCTGTAGTGTATGTTATATAGTCTGTAGTGTATGTTATATAGTCTGTAGTGTATGTTATATAGTCTGTAGTGTATATATAGTCTGTAGTGTATGTTATATAGTCTGTAGTGTATGTTATATAGTCTGTAGTGTATGTTATATAGTCTGTAGTAGTCTGTAGTGTATGTTATATAGTCTGTAGTGTATGTTATATAGTCTGTAGTGTATGTTATATAGTCTGTAGTGTATGTTATATAGTCTGTAGTGTATGTTATATAGTCTGTAGTGTCTGTAGTGTATGTTATATAGTCTGTAGTGTATGTCTGTAGTGTATGTTATATAGTCTGTAGTGTATGTTATATAGTCTGTAGTGTATATTATATAGTCTGTAGTGTATGTTATATAGTCTGTAGTGTATGTTATATAGTCTGTAGTGTATGTTATATAGTCTAGTCTGTAGTGTATAGTCTGTAGTGTATGTTATATAGTCTGTAGTGTATGTTATATAGTCTGTAGTGTATGTTATATAGTCTGTAGTGTATGTTATATAGTCTGTAGTGTATGTTATATAGTCTGTAGTGTATAGTCTGTAGTGTATAGTCTGTAGTGTATGTTATATAGTCTGTAGTGTATGTTATATAGTCTGTAGTGTATGTTATATAGTCTGTAGTGTATGTTATATAGTCTGTAGTGTATGTTATATAGTCTGTAGTGTATGTTATATAGTCTGTAGTGTATAGTTATATAGTCTGTAGTGTATGTTATATAGTCTGTAGTGTATGTTATATAGTCTGTGTATGTTATATAGTCTGTAGTGTATGTTATATAGTCTGTAGTGTATGTTATATAGTCTGTAGTGTATGTTATATAGTCTGTAGTGTATGTTATATAGTCTGTAGTGTATAGTTATATAGTCTGTAGTGTATGTTATATAGTCTGTCTGTAGTGTATGTTATATAGTCTGTAGTGTATAGTCTGTAGTGTATGTTATATAGTCTGTAGTGTATGTTATATATATGTAGTTATATAGTCTGTAGTGTATGTTATAGTCTGTAGTCTGTAGTGTATAGTCTGTAGTGTATGTTATATAGTCTGTAGTGTATGTTATATAGTCTGTAGTGTATGTTATATAGTCTGTAGTGTATGTTATATAGTCTGTAGTGTATGTTATATAGTCTGTAGTGTATGTTATATAGTCTGTAGTGTATGTTATATAGTCTGTAGTGTATGTTATATAGTCTGTAGTATAGTATGTTATATAGTCTGTAGTGTATGTGTATGTTATATAGTCTGTAGTGTATGTTATATAGTCTGTGTATAGTCTATAGTGTATGTTATATAGTCTGTAGTGTATAGTCTGTAGTGTATGTTATATAGTCTGTAGTGTATGTTATATAGTCTGTAGTGTATAGTCTGTAGTGTATGTTATATAGTCTGTAGTGTTATATAGTCTGTAGTGTATGTTATATAGTCTGTAGTGTATAGTCTGTAGTCTGTATGTTGTATAGTCTGTAGTCTATGTATATAGTCTGTATAGTTATATAGTCTATATAGTCTGTAGTGTATGTTATAGTCTGTAGTGTATGTTATATAGTCTGTAGTGTATGTTATATAGTCTGTAGTGTATGTTATATAGTCTGTAGTGTATGTTATATAGTCTGTAGTGTATAGTCTGTAGTGTATGTTATATAGTCTGTAGTGTATGTTATATAGTCTGTAGTGTATGTTATATAGTCTGTAGTCTGTAGTGTATGTTATATAGTCTGTAGTCTGTAGTGTATGTTATATAGTCTGTAGTGTATGTTATATAGTCTGTAGTGTATGTTATATAGTCTGTAGTGTATGTTATATAGTCTGTAGTGTATAGTCTGTAGTGTATGTTATATAGTCTGTAGTGTATAGTCTGTAGTGTATGTTATATAGTCTGTAGTGTATGTTATATAGTCTGTAGTGTATAGTCTGTAGTGTATGTTATATAGTCTGTAGTGTATGTTATATAGTCTGTAGTGTATGTTATAGTCTGTAGTGTATATAGTCTGTAGTGTATGTTATATAGTCTGTAGTGTATGTTATATAGTCTGTAGTGTATGTTATATAGTCTGTAGTGTATGTTATATAGTCTGTAGTGTGTATATATAGTCTGTATATAGTCTGTAGTGTATGTTATATAGTCTGTAGTGTATGTTATATAGTCTGTAGTGTATGTTATATAGTCTGTATAGTCTGTAGTATGTTATATAGTCTGTAGTGTATGTTATATAGTCTGTATGTGTATAGTCTGTAGTGTATGTTATATAGTCTGTGTAGTCTGTAGTATGTTATATAGTCTGTAGTGTATGTTATATAGTCTGTAGTGTATAGTCTGTAGTGTATGTTATATAGTCTGTAGTGTATGTTATATAGTCTGTAGTGTATAGTCTGTAGTGTATATTATATAGTCTGTAGTGTATGTTATATAGTCTGTAGTGTATGTTATATAGTCTGTGTAGTGTATAGTCTATATAGTCTGTAGTGTATGTTATATAGTCTGTAGTGTATAGTCTGTAGTGTATGTTATATAGTCTGTAGTGTATGTTATATAGTCTGTAGTGTATAGTCTGTAGTGTATATTATATAGTCTGTAGTGTATGTTATATAGTCTGTAGTGTATAGTCTGTAGTGTATGTTATATAGTCTGTAGTGTATGTTATATAGTCTGTAGTGTATAGTCTGTTAGCCTATCAGAAGCTTCTAAAGCCATGACATCATTTTCTGGAATTTTACAAATGTTTAAAGGCACAGTCAACTTAGTGTATGTAAACTTCTGACCCACTGGAATTGTGATACAGTGAATTATAAGTGAAATAATCTGTATGTAAACAATTTTTGGAAAAAGTACTTGTGTCATGCACAAAGTAGATGTCCTAACCGACTTGCCAAAACTATAGTTTGTTAACAAGAAATGTGTGGAGTGGTTGAAAAACTAGTTTTAATGACTCCAACCTAAGTGTATGTAAACTAGTGTTAATGACTCCAACCTAAGTGTATGTAAACTAGTTTTAATGACTCCAACCTAAGTGTATGTAAACTAGTTTTAATGACTCCAACCTAAGTGTATGTAAACTAGTTTTAATGACTCCAACCTAAGTGTATGTAAACTAGTTTTAATGACTCCAACCTAAGTGTATGTAAACTTCCGACTTCAACTGTAGATGGAAAATAGCTGTCCTTGAAACAGTCTTGATATGTTCGTCAAAAGAGAGATCAGGTTCCAGGGTAACACTGAGGACCTGCACAGTTTTATTTGAGACGACTGTACCATCAAGATTAATTGTCAGATCCAACAGAAGATCTCTTTGTTTCTTGGGACCTAGAACTAGCATCTCTGTTTTGTCCAAATTAAAAAGTAAAACATTTGCTGCTCTCCACTTCCTTATATCTGAAACACAGGCTTCCAGGGAGGGCAATTTTGGGGCTTCACCATGTTTCATCTAAATGTACAGCTGTGTGTCGTCCGCATAGCAGTGAAAGTTAACATTATGTTTCCGAATGACATCACCAAGAGGTAAAATATATAGTGAAAACAATAGTGGTCCTAAAACGGAACCTTGAGGAACACCGAAACTTACACTTGATTTGTCAGAGGACAAACCATACACAGAGACAAACTGATATCTTTCCGACAGACAAGACTTAAACCAGGTCAGAACTTGTCCGTGTAGACCAATTTGGGTTTCCAATCTCTCTAAAAGAATGTGGTGATCGATGGTATTAAATGCAGCACTAAAGAGGAGCACGAGGACAGATGCAGAGCCTCGGTTTGATGCCATTAAAAGGTAATCTACCACCTTCACAAGTGCAGTCTCAGTGCTAGGATGGGCTCTAAAACCAGACTGAAGCATTTCGGATACATTGTTTTGTCTTCAGGAAGGCAGTGAGTTACTGCGCACCAGCTTTTTCTAACATTTTTGTGAGGAATGGGAGATTCGATATAGGCTGATAGTTTTTATATTTTCTGAGTCAAAGTTTGGCTTTTTTAAGAGAAGCTTTATTACTGCCACTTTTAGTGAGTTTGATACAGATCCAGTGGATAGAGAGCCGTTTATTATGTTCAACATAGGAGGGCCAAGCACAGCTCTGTATCTGTATTCTTCGTAGCTGTTTACATACCACCACAGTCAGAGGCACTAAGACAGCATTGAATGAGCTGTATTCTGCCATAAGCAAACACCCAAAGGCGGCCCTCCTGGTAGCCTGGGACTTTAATGCAAGGAAACTTAAATCCCTTTTACCACATTTCCATCGGCATGTTAAATGTGCAACCAGAGGGAAAATAAATCTGGACCACCTTTAGTCCACACACAGAGATGCATACAAAGCTCTCCCTCACCCTCCATTTGGCAAATCTGACCATCATTTCATTGTCCTGATTCCTGCTTACAAGCACAAATTAAAGCAGGAAGCACCCGTGACTCGATCAGTAAAAAAGTGGTGAGATGAAGCAGATGCTAAGCTACAGGACTGATTTGCAGCACAGACTGGAATATGTTCCGGGATTCCTCCAATGGCATTGAGGAGTACATCACATCTGTCATTCTCTACTTCTGTATACTTCTGACCCTTCTTTGGACACTGTGTTAACTAACCTCCAGACGAGCTTCAATGCCATACAACTATATGACCTCTGGCAGTCTCTATGGGGGTGCCACAGGGTTCAATTCTTGGACCGACTCTCTTCTCTGTATACATCAATGAGGTCGCTCTTGCTGCTGGTGATTCCCTGATCCACCTCTACGCAGACGACACCATTCTGTATACTTCCGGCCCCTCTTTGGACACTGTGTTAATGCCATACAACTCTCCTTCCATGGCCTCCAACTGCTCTTAAATGCTAGTAAAACTAAATGCATGATCTTCAACCGATCCCCGCCCACACCTGCCCGCCCGTCCAGCATCATTACTCTGGACGGCTCTGACTTAGAATACGTGGACAACTACAAATACCTAGGTGTCTGGTTAGACTGTAAACTCTCCTTCCAGACTCACATTAAGCCTAGAATCGGCTTCATATTTCACAAAAAAGCCTCCTTCACTCATGCTACTAAACATACCCTCGTAAAACGGTCTATCCTACCAATCCTAGTCTCCAACACTCTACTCAGCAAATTGGATGCAGTCTATCACAGTGCCATCCGTTTTGTCACCAAAGCCCCATATATTACCCACCACTGTGACCTGTATGCTCTCATTGGCTGGCCCTCGCTTCATATTCGTCGCCAAACCCACTGGTTCAAGGTCACCTATAAGTCTTTGCTCGGTAAAGCCCCGCCTTATCTCAGCTCACTGGTCCCCATAGCAACACCCACCCGTAGCACGCGCTCCAGCAGGTATATTTCACTGGTCATCCCCAGAGCCAACTCCTCTTTGGCCGCCTTTCCTTCCAGTTCTCTGCTGCCAATGACTGGAACGAATTCAAAAATCACTGAAGCTGGAGACTTAAATCTCCCTTACTAACTTTAATCATCAGCTGTTAGAGAGGCTTATGGATCACTGCACCTGTACATAGCCCATCTGTAAATAGCCCAACCAACTACCTCATCCCCATATGATTTATTTCTGCTATTTTGCACCCCAGTATCTCTACTTGCACATTATCTTCTTCACATCTATCACTCCAGTGTTTAATTGCTAAATTGTAATTATTTCGCCACTATGGCCTATTTATTGCCTCACCTCCCTAATCTTACTACATTTGCACACACTGTATATACAGTTTTATTTTGTATTATTGACTCTACGCTTGTTTGTTCCATGTGTAACTCTGTATTGTTGTATCTGTCGAACTGCTTTGCTTTATCTTGGCCAGGTCGCATTTGTAAATGAGAACTTGTTCTCAACTGGCCTACCTGGTTAAATAAAGGTTAAATACAAAAATTACAAAAATTGGCTTCATCAATAAGTGCATCGATGACGTCGTCCCCACGTACATACCCCAACCAGAAGCCATGGATTACAGGCAGCATTCGCATTGAGCTGAAGGGAGCTGTCGCTTTCAAGGAACGGAAGCTTATAAGGAATCCCGCTATGCCCTCTGACGAACCATCAAACAGGAAAAGTGTCAATACAGGACTCAGATCGCATTGTACTACACCGGGTCTGACGCTCGTCGGATGTGGCAGGGCTTGCAAACCATTACAGACTATGAAGGGAAGCACAGCTGAGAGCTGCCCAGTGACACGAGGCTACCAGACGAGCTAAACTCATTCTATTGAGGCAAATATCACTGAAACATGCATGAGAGCACCAGCTGTACCGAAGACTGTGTGATCACGCTGTCCGCAGGTGATGTGAGTAAGACCTGTTGTATTCAGCATTTCACTGTAAGGTCTACTACACCTGTTGTATTCAGCATTTCACTGTGAGGTCTACTACACCTGTTTTATTCAGCATTTCACTGTGAGGTCTACTACACCTGTTGTATTCAGCATTTCACTGTAAGGTCTACTACACCTGTTGTATTCAGCATTTCACTGTAAGGTCTACTACACCTGTTGTATTCAGCATTTCACTGTAAGGTCTACTACACCTGTTGTATTCAGCATTTAACTGTGAGGTCTACTACACCTGTTGTATTCAGCATTTCACTGAGGTCTACTACACCTGTTGTATTCAGCATTTCACTGTAAGGTCTACTACACCTGTTGTATTCAGCATTTCACTGTAAGTCCTACTACATCTGTTGTATTCAGCATTTAACTGTAAGGTCTACTACACCTGTTGTATTCAGCATTTCACTGTGAGGTCTACTACACCTGTTGTATTCAGCATTTCACTGTGAGGTCTACTACACCTGTTGTATTCAGCATTTCACTGTGAGGTCTACTACACCTGTTGTATTCAGCATTTCACTGTGAGGTCTACTACACTGGTTGTAATTCAGCATTTCACTGTGAGGTCTACTACACCTGTTGTATTCAGCATTTCACTGTGAGGTCTACTACACCTGTTGTATTCAGTATTTCACAGTAAGGTCTACTACACCTGTTGTATTCAGCATTTCACTGTAAGGTCTACTACACCTGTTGTATTCAGCATTTCACTGTGAGGTCTACTACACCTGTTGTATTCAGCATTTCACTGTGAGGTCTACTACACCTGTTGTATTCATCATTTCACTGTGAGGTCTACTACACCTGTTGTATTCAGCATTTCACTGTGAGGTCTACTACACCTGTTGTATTCAGCATTTCACTGTGAGGTCTACTACACCTGTTGTATTCAGCATTTCACTGTGAGGTCTACTACACCTGTTGTATTCAGCATTTCACTGTGAGGTCTACTACACCTGTTGTATTCGGCACATGTGACTAATACATATATATTTTTATTTCCCTTGACTAGTCTCCCAGTCCCTTCTGCTGAAAAACGTCCTCACAGCATGATGCTGCCACCAGCATGCTTCACCGTAGGGATGGTGCCAGGTTTCCTCCACACGTGACACTTGGCATTCAGGCCAAAGAGTTCAATCTTGGTTTCATCCGACCAGAGAATCTTGTTTCTCATGGTCTGAGAGTCCTTTAGGTGCCTTTTGACAAATTCCAAGCGGGCTTTCATGTGCGTTTTTACTTAGGCGTGGCTTCCGTCTGGCCACTCTACCATAAAGGCCTGATTGGCGGAGTGCTGCAGAGATCGTTGTCCTTCTGGATGCTTCTCCCATCTCCACAGAGGAACTCTGGAGCGCTGTCAGAGTCACCTCCCTGACCAAGGCCTTTCACCCCCGATTGCTCAGTTTGGAGGGGCGGCCAGCTCTAGGAAGTCTTCATGGTTCCAAATTTCTTCCATTTAAGACTGATGGAGGCCACTGTGCTCTTGAGGATCTTCAATGCTGCATAAATGTTCTTGGTACCCTTCCCCAGATCTGTGCCTCGACACAATCCTGTCTCTGAGCTCTACGGACAATTCCTTCGACCTCATGGCTTGGTTTTTGCTCTGACATGCGCTGTCAACTGTGGGACCTTATATAGACAGGTGTGTGTCTTTCCAAATCCTGTCCAATCAATTGAATTTACCACAGGCGGACTCCAAGTTGTAGAGACATCAAGGATGATCAATGGAAACAGGATGCACCTGAGATCAATTTTGAGTCTCATAGCAAAGGGTCTGAATACTTATGCAAATAAAAAGGTATGTTTAAAAAAAAATATATAATACATTTGGAAAACTTGTTTTTGCTTTCTCGTTATGGGGTATTGTGATGTCATTATGGGGTATTGTGATGTCATTATGGGGTATTGTGATGTCATTATGGGGTATTGTGATGTCATTATGAGGTGTTGTGTGTAGATCGAGGATATTTAATTTTAGAATAAGGTTGTAATGTAACAAAATGTGGAAAACGTCAACGGGTCTGAATACTTTCCGAATGCACTGTATCTGCAATATTAAAGTTGATCTACCCCCTTAAAACAACAATTATTACAGATGACCATCGTGCTATCTGGCCTAAAACAATTATTACAGATGACCATCGTGCTATCTGGCCTAAAACAATTATTACAGATGACCATCGTGCTATCTGGCCTAAAACAATTATTACAGATGACCATCGTGCTATCTGGCCTAAAACAATTATTACAGATGACCATCGTGCTATCTGACATAAAATAATTGTATAGAAGGACTTCAACAGTAGATCCGTTAATGAATGTTTGCAGAAAGCTGTGTGTGTGTGCATAGTGTACACAGGGATGGAATGGAATTTAAGAGCCCGGGGCTGGCTCTTTCCAGACCGGGGCTGGCTCTTTCCAGACCGGGGCTGGCTCTTTCCAGACCGGGGCTGGCTCTTTCCAGACCGGGGCTCGGGGCTGGCTCTTTCCAGACCGGGGCTGGCTCTTTCCAGACCGGGGCTGGCTCTTTCCAGACCGGGGCCCGGGGCTGGCTCTTTCCAGACCGGGGCTGGCTCTTTCCAGACCGGGGCTCGGGGCTGGCTCTTTCCAGACCGGGCAAAAAATGTTGTCTTCCCAAATATCCCATGGCACCGATTTTTGACCCAGGCTAGTAGGAATTGCAGTCTAGAAGCCCGGCTGGCCAAAATCCATGAATTCCATCCGGAGTGCACTTATTGCAGTACTGTAATGTGTGTTCACTTAATGTTAGTAGAAATGCCAACAAGGTTTTTCAGTCAATCACCAAACTGATAGGCATTTGTTGACAGGCATTTTATTAGAAAACACTCCTGTACAGGCTGGGAGAGACAGACAGGGAAGGAGAAAAGATGAACGATGAAGAAGAGGCTGCGTCTCTCTCTGGACCCCCTCAGCCGCCACCTGTGAGGAGAGGCGTCTCTCTCTGGTTCCCCTCAGCCGCCACCTGTGAGGAGAGGCGTCTCTCTCCGATTCCCCTCAGCCGCCACCTGTGAGGAGAGGCGTCTCTCTCTGGTTCCCCTCAGCCGCCACCTGTGAGGAGAGGCGTCTTACTGCTGCTCTCTCTGGTCCCCCTCAGCCGCCACCTGTGAGGACAGGCCAAGAGTCAGATTGTACATCTCACATTGCACCCTATTCCCTACTTGGGCCCTGGTCAAAAGTGGTGCACTAAAAAGGGAATAGGGTGCCATATGGGATGAAGCCACAGCCTCACCAATCCAAGTATTCAATATTCCAATGTACCCCGAATTCGCCCAGTATCCAGACTGCCAAATCAAGAAGCTTGAAATATCGCTCGATTTTTACAACATTCACAACAGCCATTATGTCACATTGGACAACAGGATAGTCAGTCAATCAGCTTCTTTGTTGTTCAACGCCAGTCCATGAAGCTCTGTTTAAGCTAGCTAGTATGAGGACTTGATCTGGCAGTCTGGATACTGGGCGAATTCGGGGTACATTTGAATATTGAATACTTGAATTGAGGTACATGCTCTGAGCTACCCCCTATTTGAGAACAGAGCCCGCTCCCACTCGAAGAGAAAAGCTACCCTATTTGAGAACAGAGCCCGCTCGCACTCGAAGAGAAAAGCTACCCTATTTGAGAACAGAGCCCGCTCCCACTCGAAGAGAAAAGCTACCCTATTTGAGAACAGAGCCCGCTCCCACTCGAAGAGAAAAGCTACCCTATTTGAGAACAGAGCCCGCTCCCACTCGAAGAGAAAAGCTACCCTATTTGTGAACAGAGCCCGCTCCACTCAAGAGAAAAGCTACCCTATTTGAGAACAGAGCCCGCTCCCACTCGAAGAGAAAAGCTACCCTATTTGAGAACAGAGCCCGCTCCCACTCGAAGAGAAAAGCTACCCTATTTGAGAACAGAGCCCGCTCCCACTCGAAGAGAAAAGCTACCCTATTTGAGAACAGAGCCCGCTCCCACTCGAAGAGAAAAGCTACCCTATTTGAGAACAGAGCCCGCTCCCACTCGAAGAGAAAAGCTACCCTATTTGAGAACAGAGCCCGCTCCCACTCGAAGAGAAAAGCTACCCTATTTGAGAACAGAGCCCGCTCCACTCGAAGAGAAAAGCTACCCTATTTGAGAACAGAGCCCGCTCCCACTCAAGAGAAAAGCTACCCTATTTGAGAACAGAGCCCGCTCCCACTCGAAGAGAAAAGCTACCCTATTTGAGAACAGAGCCCGCTCCCACTCGAAGAGAAAAGCTACCCTATTTGAGAACAGAGCCCGCTCCCACTCGAAGAGAAAAGCTACCCTATTTGAGAACAGAGCCCGCTCCCACTCGAAGAGAAAAGCTACCCTATTTGAGAACAGAGCCCGCTCCCACTCGAAGAGAAAAACTACCCTATTTGAGAACAGAGCCCGCTCCCACTCGAAGAGAAAAGCTACCCTATTTGAGAACAGAGCCCGCTCCCACTCGAAGAGAAAAGCTATATGGTAGAGAGGGATCTCTGGCTACATCCTTCCCACAATCCTCACCTCCTCTTCAGGGCAGTTCTACTACATCCCTTCCCACAATCCTCACCTCCTCTTCAGGGCAGTTCTACTACATCCCTTCCCACAATCCTCACCTCCTCTTCAGGGCAGTTCTACTCCATCCTTCCCACAATCCTCACCTCCTCTTCAGGGCAGTTCTACTCCATCCTTCCCACAATCCTCACCTCCTCTTCAGGGCAGTTCTACTACATCCCTTCCCACAATCCTCACCTCCTCTTCAGGGCAGTTCTACTACATCCCTTCCCACAATCCTCACCTCCTCTTCAGGGCAGTTCTACTCCAGTTTCTTGGGGTTGTTGACGGCTACGTAGTGATATAGAACCACTAGCAGGAACAGAGACACACCCAACATGTTGGCAAAGATGGCCAGCTGCACGTCAGTCACCATTCTGGAGGGGGAGGGACACACATACATATTATCACCATTCTGGAGGGGGGGATATACATATTATCACCATCATTCTGTAAGGAGTGGAATGGGGGGGACACATCAGAATGGTGATAATATGTATGTTTCTGCCCCCTCCAGAATGGTAATGATATGTATGTCCCCCCTCCAGAATGGTAATGATATGTATGTTTCTGCCCCCACTTGGTAATGATATGTGTGTTTCTCCAGAATGGTAATGATATGTATGTTTCTGCCCCCCCAGAATGGTAATGATATGTGTGTTTCTGCCCCCTCCAGAATGGTGATAATATGTGAGGGGGGCAGAAACATACATATCATTACCATTCTGGAGGGGGACATACATATCATTACCATTCTGGAGGGGGCAGAAACATACATATCATTACCATTCTGGAGGGGGATATACATATCATCACCATTCTGGAGGGGGACATTCATATCATCACCATTCTGGAGGGGGGGGGGGACATTCATTTCATCACCATTCTGGAGGGGGGGATATACATATCATCACCATTCTGTAAGGAGTTTAAAAACCCTAATTTTATGCAAATGTCACTTAAATATGAACAAATATGAATCATTGTTCATGTTTAGACAATTACTTTCCATACATCATGAATAAATACATCTACTATTACATCATGAATAAACTCATGTACTATTACGCGAGGGACTTTTATTTTGAACATTCCCTCAATTCCGCGACCCGGAAGTAATTGTTGAGACGCTGGATGTAGGGATGACCAGGGTTTGTTCTCTTGATAAGTGCGTGATTTGGACAATTTTCCTGTCCTGCTAAGCATTCAAAATGTAGCGACTACGTTTGTATATCTGGGAAATGTCTGGAGTAAAACTCCAGTAGCTCCTTTAATAGATTGATGCCGCGTTCAAAACAACTGAACTCGGAAAACTACAATGTTGAATCCTGACGCCAGTTAACTTGAGGTCGGAAACCCTCTAGAAAGAGGTCCGAAATCCCCATTTGGATGATCTTTTGTTCCCCAGTCGGAGTAACACGTTCCCAGGGGTTTTGAACACACTGAAGTCGGAGATTTAGTCCCCCCCCCTGTTTAAAATACGACACTAGTTACCTAAATACTCATTAGACTATTAGCTAGGCAGCTTAGCAAAACATGGATGGTTGGCCGACTGGTCATTAATAATTGGCACATTATGAATAGCTGATAACATGATTAGGACGATCCTGACGTTAGCTAGTTATGCCTAACGTTACAAAATGAGGATAGCTATGATCATGTTTTCATCAGTGGAAACGTTGCAAAGCACAACTCGCCAGCAAAATCGGACTTTGATTTTATAAAATAAATAAATCATTCGACTACATTCAAGCAAAAACAAATAACCAATGCATTCCTTACGTTATTTCTCGCTGATGTGTAATTTAGTTCGTTGCAGACTCAGTTTGCCTTTCTGATGTGTGATGCAGGTTTCCGGTCCTGTCGCTTCCGACTAGAGGGCCACGTCATGGTAATGACGGCGGCGCCATAGAAAAATAATTTATAGATCGGTTCTGTCTGTACATATTGTAACCTGGGGTGTATTCATTCCGCCGATTCTATTTGGAGTTTCTATTGGACAAATTCAGGTACGTCCCTCCCTGTTTCGTTGCGTTTGCTTCCGTTTAAGAAAGGTTTTGCAACAGAATCGACTGAATGAATAGGCTACATTCCTGATTTCTATGAATATAATTATGAATATTTCATTCGCAAATATTAATCTAGATTAGAATATCATATGTGAAAGTGAATCAATGATTTAGATTTGATACAAGTTGTTGGTAATGGTGGCTCCGGGGCAGTGGTGTTGTGAAAGCGGCTAGCTAGAGCTCGTCTGAGAGGTCGTCTGTGGATGCCCTCACTCAATAGTACTTATTGCTGATGGTTAAGGTTCTGACTAGCTGGCTAGAACAAGGCATGTGTGTCCATATCCAGAGTCTGATTGGCTCTTGGTCAGCACCACACATTAGAACACACATCAAGATGGCGCCGTGCTGGATGGCCACCGTTTTGCTCCGACCCAACTTTGATATTTTGTTTATTTTGCTCTCTTTTCACTAAATGTTTCCGCTGTTATTTCTGACATAAATAGCTAACAAAATAGCTGTGTGGGCCGAGTTAACCTTGTATATTTATTGACCTTTTATTTCAGTATTTACACTCCCTCTGCACACTGACAGGACTCAACACACTGACAGGACTCTACACACTGACAGGACTCTACACACTGACAGGACTCTACACACTGACAGGACTCTACACACTGACAGGACTCTACATACTGACAGGACTCTACATACTGACAGGACTCTACACACTGACAGGACTCAACACACTGACACTGACAGGACTCTACATACTGACAGGACTCAACACACTGACAGGACTCAACACACTGACACTGACAGGACTCTACATACTGACAGGACTCAACACACTGACAGGACTCTACATACTGACAGGACTCTACATACTGACAGGACTCTACATACTGACAGGACTCAACACACTGACAGGACTCTGACAGGACTCTACATACTGACAGGACTCTACACACTGACAGGACTCTACATACTGACAGGACTCTACATACTGACAGGACTCTACACACTGA